>NW_026057584.1:102460346-102526914 GCF_023721935.1 Panthera uncia | reverse complement strand
CCAGGGCCCAGACCCTTAAGACTCTCACCCTCAGACAGCCCAGGGGTCCATAACTTCCACAGCCCACCCCAGACACAAATCCTCAGACCAGATCTTCCAGACCCCCAGCACCTCCAGCATTCTCAACCCCCAATCCTCAGACCGCCTTCCGTGCCTCCCAGACCCTCCTCGCTTCCCAGATCCTCAGAAACCTAGACTCTGCAAACCCCTACACACTGTCCGCTGTCTTCAGACCTTTCCGGACTCTGCAGACTCCAGTTTCTTGAGAACTATCAGACGCCCCAGATCTCTCCTTATCTCCCAGACTCACAGACCTCTAGACCTCCACACTCCTACAAACAGCCACAGACCCCCAGTCTTCAACCCTCCCCAAGCCCATCAGATCCCCCGGGTTCCCACACCAAGAGCCGGGTACCCTGACTGCCACTTCCCACCAGAGGCTCTCTGGGAGAGCTTTCTGCTGGGCCAGGGGGTGCTGATCATCCCCTACCCTGGAACATGATGCCTCCCCCTGCACTTGGTGAGGACCAGTGCACCTAGGAATGAATGCCACAGCTGGAAGGATCCCAGCTTGCAGAGATGAGCAAATTGAGCCTGGAAGGAGGGAAGACGCTTGCTCAAGGTCCCCAGCATGTAGATGGGACCCAGACCCCCAATTCCTGGCTCCTGCAGTGACTGGCACAGAGTAAGTGCTTAGCAAATGCTGGCCATTGTGATTACTATTATCCACTCAGCTTAACCACCCTTGTCCCGGCCCCAGCCCGGAGTGACCTTTCCAAGGCCCAGTGTGGGACCATTCTATCTTCCCAGGACTGAACAAGCACACCACCTCCTAATTTAGCAACATCTGCAAATTTAATTAACAAGCTGTTTATCTTCCTGGCCCAGCGATTAATAAAGGTGTCAGGCAGAACAAGGCTCCATGCAGCTCGCTGCAGTGCCCTGAAAATGCCCCTCCTTCCACAAGAGGAGCCTGGCCATTTATCAGAGGGATGGGGCGGGAGGTACTTACAAAGATCAGAGAAAGGGAGAAGAGAGAGAGAAGGAGAGAGGCAAAGCCGGGAGCTCCACAGCGTCACCCCCCAGATACCTGGTCCTTGTTCGGTGGTTAAGTGATCGGGCACCGAACACCTGCCGTGTGCCCGGCACTGGGTTGTGTGGACACTCAACGAACAGCACCCGGATGGTCATCCCACTGGACTCGTGAGCAGCTGGGGGAAAACGTAATGTGCAGACTGAAGTCATCTTTTCCAACATTGGCCTTAATCAGACAAATGGGTCGCTGGCCAGGGCCCACCGTGCCCCCATTCTGGGGAGAATGAGCAGTTAGCTGGTGGGTGTGCTGCCTTCTGGAGCTGCGGGAGCCTTTCAGTGAGGAGTCAAGAAAGCCACCGCCTTTGTGCTTGGTGGTGTCTTCTTGTCGATTCGTGCAAGTTGGAGCTTTGCGGCCATAATCACTCCCTGCCACCCCCCCCCTTCCCCAAAATAGCTCCGGGTGAATAGCTCCAGGGCAGTTACAGTCAGCACTGTTTATGATCAGAGCTAGGACAGCATTTGACCATTTGGTCTCCTAGACATGCAAAAGTGGAAACAGACCCAACCAGCCCAGCACGTGCCTTTTCCAGGTGAAGAGACTGAGGCACAAAGAGGTGAAAGTGACTTGTGTCAGTGAGAAGCACAGCCGCGATTAGATACCTCCCTAGATTCTCTCTATCGAACGGAACTGCATCCCCCAGCCTCATTATACCACCCTACCTGCACCCTGCCCCCCTCCAACCTGGGAATAACCTAACCCTGCCCTCCTCATCCAGACACACGTACACCCTGTGGGAACTCACAAGTGTGCCCAAACAGCTGAGAGTCCTTGGGATGGACACACGTACATGTAAGCACATGCACACACTCAGGCTGATTAAAAGAGAAACCCCAAAGCGTCCACCACCCACCTTGTTCTGCAGATGTTTTCCTCTTCACTGTCTCTTCCACCCCCCACCAGACTCTCCCTTCTCCAAATTCTCAGCTAATGGCTTTGCTTCTCATTACACTGAGAAGAGAGCAATTGGAGGGAGACAACCTCTCCACCACCAAAGGTCAACTGGCCGGGCAGAGCCTCCACTTTGACTACTATTAAAGCGGCTACACTATCTGCGCCCCCATCTAAGACCCTCCCTCTGGACCCCTACCACCAGGTCTGCTGCTCTCCTGGCTTTCTTGTCTCCTTTGCTTGTCCTCCTTATCTCCCAGCCTTGAAGGAGTTCTTAGGGCTCAGTCTGGATGCATCTCTTTTCTCCCCTCAAGTGCACTTGTCATGTCTGCCCAGTCAGTGTCTTTTCATGTGGTCCATGAGCCTAAGGCTCCCAAACTTGTCTCCTGAGCTGGAATCTCCTTGAACTAGAGATTAGTAAATATCCATCTTTATGTGATTCCTCCTCTTGGATGTTCATATAAGTCCCTCAAATTTAATAGGGTCTCAAAACAAACTTTCGCTGCCCCTGGCCCTAGCCACCAGCTGTCCCTCACCCTTGTCTGCCGCAGTGACCAGTGCCTTCCTGCTTTGGTCACCTTTACACAGGTACCATTGGACAACACCTGGCTTCTGGTCTACATGGGGCAAGGGGTTGGCAAAAAGGCTCAGCACCCAAGCCTGAACCCCCTGGAAATGTGGGGGAGGTTAATACCCATCGGGCCACCTTGTCTGGTGGGGGCAGAAGCGGCTGGCTGGATCGTCCCTCCTTCATCCCCAGGTGCTGGTTCTGAGATGCATCTTGAGATGCTCTTCAGGGCATCTCAGACTCAAGCACCGGTCACTGGGGGGTGGCCAGCTTGATAATTCATTGGCTGATAATTGATAATATTGATAATTCTGCTCTTGGCTCTCCCTACCTTCCAGCTCCCTGCACCAGCTGTTGTCTCGGGACCTGCTCTCAGGGGAACCAAGGCTAAGACCCCAGAGGAGGGGCTGCTCGGGGACCCCTTCGAGAAAGAGCACCGCCCACGTGTGAGCAGTGGGCTTACCCAACAGTCTGCAGCCGTTGGCTCTGTCAGCTTTTGAGCTGTGACTGCAGCAATGACTGAGCTAAAATCAAGAGTCGGGCGCTCAACCGACTGGGTCACCCAGGCGCCCCAACACACCTTAACATGCTTACTGGGCATCCTTCAGCTGTGCGCAGGGAGGCGGAGGCCAGATTCTGAGCAGTTGGGGTGGGGAGGGGGAGGAGGGCAACGGGCAGGGCTGCCCAGGCAGGGCCACAGAGGGAGGCTCCACACCTGTGCTGACCAGGAGGCAGAGCAGAGCATGTGCACAAACTGTGTCTGGACCGTGCTTGGGGGCGCAGGGTTGCTCTTCTTGTCTTCTAGAAGAACAGACACTTGTAGTGGGACCTGCCCGATCGGCAGGGGTAGACTTGCCCCTTGTCCAAGTGTCTGCAGGTGCCTGTCTGCTTCTCCAGGGCCTGTCTCTGGATAGAGAGAGCCCCTGGACCTCCCAATTCAATATGATTTTACTAAATGCCAGGCTGGTGGCAGCAGGCGTGGGGCATGGTGGGAGGGAAGAGCTTCCGTGCCAAGGAGCCCGCAGTTCTGGGGGTTGGCTACAAATACATGAACAGAGGTGCTTTGCCAAGCTCAAGACAGGTGTCATATCCAGAGACCACAAAGGCAAAAGGAGGAGATCTGAGAGGGCTTCCCTGAGCAGGTGACGCTTGCCCTAAGTCCTGAGGATGAGCAAGGGTGGGGGAAGCAGGAACATTAGAGGGGGGCGCAGCATGCCAGGGTGGTGCTGGAGTGGGCACGAGGAGGCCAGACTGGAGGCAGAGTTTCGGCTTGGTGGCGGGCAGGAGGGGTCACTGAGGTCACTGGAAAGGCTGGAAGTCGGGAAATGTTCAGATTTGTGTCTGGGAGGTCGGCACTGGCTGCTTTTGCAGACCGAAGAGGGTTTAACTGGGCAGGAAGGCAGGCAGGCGGGAGACAAGTTGGGAAACCCAGATCCAGGCAAAGACAGATGGAAAGGAGAGGGGGACCTGCGGGAGGGGGCTGGGGCGGGGGGGTTGTTCGTCTCTGCTGGCTTGGGTTTCTCCACACACAGGCGGGTAGGAGACTTCTCTCCTCCTTGTTGCTAACGGAGGAAGAAGGGTGGGGAGGAAGCAAGACCCAGCACCTCTCAGCGTTCGAATTCACCGCTATCGTTTTTGGTTAAAAATTGATGGCGGGAAGTGGCTGGGAGAAGTAAGATTTAGCCTTCCAAGCAGGCAGCAAGGAAGGAAGGGACCAGAAGCGCTTCCACCAGCTCATTTGCATTTCAAACAGCCAGTTTGTTTTATCTCCTAATTAGCATACTCACCCTGTGCTGAAAACGAGTCCATTAAAGGAGACTCTGCTCCAGGCCTAGCTCCTCCTTTAAATATTTTTAAAGTGCATGATTAATATACTTGCCCAGCTCTGCCTGGGACTGTGTTGGGGGTCAGGGGGCAGGTAAATGAAAGAAAATGGCTGCACTGGGCGCTGACTGGCTGATTAATCACGGTCTCTTTTCTATAAATCACGGCAGATGGCAGGAGCCGGCTGCAGGCCCTCGTGGGGAATGAGGTGCTGCGGACAGGATTGGAATAGGGGTCAGAGGAGTCCCTGGAAAGAAGGCCCTGTTTGTGTCCCTGCAGACCTTGAGCCCCACCCCCTCCGTGCTCCCGAGGGAGCATTTCCAAGTTCAAGGGAAGCTGTGCCTGCTGGGAAAACGGGAAATCTCTTCCTCTCGGATTTTTCGGGGTATAATAATGACAGCATCAATTTTAGGAATACCTGACATTGGGGTAGGAGGGGTGGGGGCAGTGCAGTATTTATACATAGATTGTCCCAGATTCCTCCAACAACCCCATTTTTCAGATAGGAATGTGAGGCTCGGCGAGGTCAAGGATCACTCCTAGTGGTGCTGTCCCAGGCCAGTCTCACCCCCAAAGCCAGCTGGTCGACCCACCTCCCTTCTGCCCTTTCGAGGCAGGGGTGGGGGAGGGGCCCGATCCAACCCATCCGTCCCTTGTCCGGAAGTGTAGGTCCTGGGCATTGCCTCCGGTGTCCACTCCCCCAGGACGCTGGCCCTGCCCGGTCAGCTTCCCTCTACGCTCCCACATCCGGCTCAGATGTCCCTCCCCGGGGGCCCTTCCAGAGACAAGCTCTCCTCAGGTCCACATGCCCTCTTGTCCACACTTCCCCAAGTTGTATTGAGTGGTGTTTTACTTGTCTCTTGACTTGTCCTTCTTCCCAGGGATGACAGGTTCCCTCAAGACGACAGGACCTGTGCCCACGGCCCCCGTGCAGCCCCAGGGGTGAGGCACGGTGTCAGGTTCTGCGGTGACACAGCAGATTTGTATCCGGTCTCCTTAGCTCAGCTGGCACTTGGGTTTCCAGAATTCCCTTCCCTGCAGAGCTCCGATTGGAGTTTGCAGGCGATGGGAAGGTGAACAGGGAGAAGCAGCCGTACCCTTCTGACCCTCGGAAGGCAGCGTGGGACACAAGGTGCCCGCTCTGGCACTCGTGGGTGTGGCTGATCTGCAGGGGACGGACTCGGTGCCGGGACAAGCCAGACCCTCCCCGAGCCTTCTTGACTCCTGGGTAGAGTGTGTGGTTAGCTCCACGAAGAAGGCACCGGCTTCCCCGGCAGGTTAGCTCAGCCTCAGAGATGCAGGCACAGAGGCGGGGACACATGGGCTTGGGGTCGGGTCTTCCCCCTCGGGTGGTTCCGGCTCAGCCTGTCCGGTTCGGTGTGTGCTTGTTCCCCACCCGGCTCAAGCCATCTTCCCTATCTTCCCTTCCCTCGGCCTGTCCTGGTTCCAGATCCAAGCCCCAGGCACAGCAGCCATAGTCTCCAGCCTGCTTCCACAGCTGCCCAAGAAGGTGGCAGTCCACATCTGCAGAGAAAGGAAACAGCAAACCCTGAGGTGCTGGGGTCGGATGAGCGTGGTGCTTGCAGAAGAAGGCCCGGCTGGCTGAAGCAGAACAAGCAAGGGGACACCGGTAGAAGGGGACTCCAGAGAGGCAGGCAGGGCTAGGTCACATCAGCCTTGCCAGGGGAAGGATGCCAGAAGAGACCCAGTGAGGCACATTTTGGAGAGCTCCCTCTAGCTGTCGTGTGCACCATGGTCTGGAAGGGGACAGGAGAGCAGGCAGAGGGACCAGAAAGGTCAGCACAGCCATCTGGGCCAGAGGCAGTGGCTGGGACTTGGAGACGGGCTGAGAGGAACTGCAAGCGGCCCTGATGTGACGGAAGGAGGGCGATGCCCAGACAGCTCCAGCGTGTGGCTTGGTGTCTGGGTGGGTGGTGATTCCACAGACGGAGATGGGGATCTGAAGGGGTGGGAGAGAGATGAGGGGGCGGAGTAACAAAGTCATGTTAGGGTCCAGATGCCAATTTGACATCCACCTGCGGGGCCGGGAGGACTGAAGGGAAGGCATCATCCGCTCATGTGATGGATGGTATTTAAAGCCCCCAGGATGGAAGGAAGTTGGGAGGCTGAGCCTTGGGGGTCCCCAACATTTAGGGGTCAAGGAGGTGGGAGCAACCAGCAAAGGAGATCCAAAGGGAATAGCCAGCAAGGCAGGGGGAAATCAAGAAAGCCAGTGTGTAGAGGTTTGCTATTTATCTAATGGCAAATACTCTGGAATCACGTAAGAGTAAATAGCAATTGGGGCGCCTGGGTGGCTCTATCGGTTGAGCGACCGACTTCGGCTCAATTCGTGATCTCACGGTTTGTGAGTTCAGTCCCTGCATCGGACTCTGTGCTGACAGCTCAGAGCCTGGAGCCTGCTTTGGATTCTGTGTCTCCCTCTCTGCTCCTCCCCCACTCATGCTCTCTCTCTGTCTCTCTCTGTCTCTCAAAAATAAGTAAACACTAAAAAAAAAAAAAAAAAGAGTAAGTAGCAATTGTTTAGAAACCTGGGTGGGGGGGTTCCCACCACTTCCTAAATGATGCGAGAGGCTCACTGTGCCTGGACTATTTGTACAACAATGTGGTCTATGCAGAGCCCCCGCTTGTCTCTCTCCAGGGAGGCCGGAATTTGAGGTTGTGCCAGGCAGAGGTGCCTCCATCGACTGCCCCAGTGAAACCCTGGCACTGAGATTCTAAGGAGCTTCCCTGGTGGAAAGGATTTCAAATACGTTGTCATAACTCGTTGCAGGGGAGTTAAGCGTGTCCTGTGTGGCTCCCCTGGGAGAGGCTCTAGGAAGCTTGTCTGGTTTCCTCTGGACTTCACTCCATGCACCTTCTCCTTTTGTTGATTTGCTCTGTACCCTCTTGCTGTTAAAAAAAAATATCTTAGCCATAAGTATGCTAAGTTCTACTATTAAATCATCTAGCCTGAGGAGGGTGGTCTTGGGAACCCCAGCACAAATGGGTTAAGAATAATATACTATTATAATTTAAAAAAGAAAATCTTTGACCTGGGACTGACTTTCTTCAGTCATGGATTGCCTTTTTTTTCTTTTAAAAAAACCCCATTTTTTAACGTTTATTATTTATTTTTGAGAGAGAAAGAGAGACAGAGTGCACACAGGGGAAGGGCAGAGAGAGAGGGAGACACAGAACCCGAAGCAGGCTCCAGGCTCCGAGCTGTCAGCACAGAGCCCGATGTGGGGCTCGAACCCACAAACTGTGAGATCATGACCTGAACTGAAGTTGGACGCTCAACCAACTGAGCCACCCAGGCGCCTCATCCATTGCCTTTTCTAAAGCCCAAGACAGAAATTTATTTTTTCAGGCACTGCTTCTTGACCCCCCCACCAGAATATTGCCCATGGTCTCTTGTCCACTCCCGATGCTTCCCATCCTGTCAAGTGCAGATCAGCCACCCTCCTCCAGGAAGCCCGCCCTGAGTGCTCCCCTCTCCCTCCCTTGGCTTCAGGACTCTGCTTCACCCGTGGCTGCCCAGTTAAATCTCAGAACTTCTGAAGTTGCACAGTCTAGGCTGCTGGTGTCCTGACTCTCCAGCCATCTGGCTCCAGCAAGGCCCTTCTCAGAGCTCTTCCCCTTCAGGCTGGGGTGAGGGTCAAGGGACACGGCAGCGGGGTCCACTCTGGAAGGGTCCACTGTGACCAGGGATAGGCAGCTTTCCTGCCAGGCCTCGTTTTTCTCATCTATGAGGTGCAGAGGACGGGTGAGACACTGGAAGTGAGTGGAGGGTTTTGCAGCCTCTGGGATGCAATTCAGAGCGAGGGCAGGGAAGCCCAGAGACGTGCCACCCGGAACCCCCTGCCCCTGACCCTGCTGCAGGCCATCCCTGCTCCGCACGACAGCCCTGCCTGCTCTCTCTCGCCAGGGGGCGCTGGTGGGCTAGTTGCTGGACCCCTGTCACCACCCCTCCTGGTTCTGTAGGACCCTGCCCTTGCAACTAACAATCGTTCTCTCAGGATCCAATTTCAAACAGACTTCGGAAAAACCGCTTTGAGTTCACTGCGGCTTTGACTTTGGCTTTCAGAACCACATTGGGAATTCAGGAAGGTTCCAGGGCTAACCTTGAACCCCAGCAGAGCCAGAACAGAAAGAGCACTTTGGGTGAAAGATTTAGGGACAAATCCGGCTGCTCTCGGGACTGGGGGTGCTTGGCGTGAGGTGAGGGCACCTTCACCCCTCTTTCCTTCTTGCTCTGGAGGATGGCATATCTTGGGGAAGGGTGGAGCCAGGACCCCCCACCCCCCCACCTCAAGTCTGCAGCAGAACCTTCCCTCAGAATTTCCCACACAGTGACAGATTCTTCTTTGAGGTGAGAAGTCAGAACCTGAGGCCGAGTTTCCCATTCTGCCAACCCAGGACCCCCAGGCAGGTGATGCTGGGGGTCAGCTCCTGGCTGGCCCTGGACAGCAAAACAGTCTTGACCGGGCCCGGGAGGACTGAGGCCAGCAGGGAACACAGCCCTTCCTGGGAGAGATGCTACTTTCACGGACTTTGTCATCAGACCCAAGCCCACCCACCCCTGAAGGGGCCTGGCCTCAAGGCTCAGCGAGAGGAGGGGGCCCCGTCCCCCCAGGAACCCACCATTTCCCCAAGGACTGCAGCGATTTGCATCCTTAGCAGACACCTCAGCAGAAGGAGAGGTGGAGTATCTGGAATGGGTGGTGGTGAGGTGGAGGAGGTTGCTGGAAAGAGAAGGAAACAGGGTTGAATGTTTCAGGGCACTGATGTCCCCGAGAGAGGGATGGGTAGCAGAGAAGAGAAGGGGTTTGCACGGTTTGAAACCAGAGTTTAGACTCGATGTGATAAAAATAGGGAGCCATAGCAGCTTCTTGAGTGAGGGAGTGGCAGGGTGGGGGGAGGGAGATTGGGGCGGGGCAATGAAGGAGATCGGTGACTGATGTAAGTCTGCACACATCCGTGACAGATCTTTAACCCACAGAACCCCCTGGTTCCAGTTCATTTACTAAATTAACCTTAGGAACTGTCATCAAAAATCACATTTTCAAGTGACGTGAGAAAACGCCCGTAGTGTAGCGCTGAGTGAAAAACTGAGACGCCGTCGAGCATGTACATTATCATCCTGATTTTGTAAGAAAATCCCACGTGTCTGCATTGGTTGGGGCACAACTGCTTGGATTGCTTTATGATGAAGACTTATTTATGGTGTTGTTTTTTCATTTTCCCTTTCTTTGCCAGAATATCTTCCTTCACCTCCTGGGAGGATTTCGGGCTTAGCCTCCCTGTCCCTGGGATAGGAGGAACTAGTTTCTGATTACGAGTGATTTAGCCTCTGGATTTCAGGGCCCTCCAAGTCCATCAGGAGGGGACAGGTTAGAGCATGGGGCAGGGAGAAGCAGGTGGCTGGGAGGGGCTCCTCTCAAACAAGGGGGAGATTCTGGACCTGGGCTGGATGGGGGGGGGCACTCAGAGGCCCCAGGGAAGGCCCCAGACATCAGGGAGGGCCCTCCAGTGGTCACATCCGGGGGCCTCTAAGGAATGTTCCACAGGCGCCGGTTTCCAAACACAGCAAGATCCCCATATCCAGGAGATGTCCGTGCAGAAGCAGAGCCCCGGTCTCTCTCCTGGGTTCCTGATGCGCACAAACATAAGTGACAGGTGACTCAGGGGCCTTCGACAGCACTCTCCACTCACCACACCCTAGTGCTGGGTGAGATCCAGAACTAGGGCACCATCCAGGGGTTGGGGGAAGCTTAGAACCCACACTGAGCTGAGTGACAGCCCAAAGTGCCAAGCCGTTTCCTGCAGACTCAAGGTGGTGGCCGGAGGGGGTCTCTCCATCGCACAAACTGAAAAAAGAAAAGCAGAAAAGGAAAGGATAAAGGAAAGAGTCTGGAGGGAATATACCAACTCTACCCAGCACTCTCTCTGCAGGTGGGGTTAGAGTGGTTTTGCTTTTCCTCTTAACAGTGAGCTGCGGTTTTCTAATTTTCTACAATGAGCAGATGTGAATTTTAAAATTAGGAGGAAAAAAAATGCAATCAGGAAACCAGCCCTGGGGAGACCAGGCTTAAGGGGACAAGGACAGAGTGGTGTCACTGGAGGCACGGGGCTCCTGGAGTAGCTTCCGCACTGGCCCTGAGGGAGAGAGACCCGAGACACCTGTGTGGCATGTGCACACCCCTCACCCCTTCCTGGCCAGCTGCCGCCCCTCCCCCTGCTGTCACTCACTCCTAGAAGCCAGATGGTGCCACCACCATGTTCCCAATTAGAGGTGCCTCATTACTGGCCGGCTAGTGCCCACCAGTCCACCCCAGCCCCCATTTGTCAAAGTGTGGTTAGGGCTCAGGGTTTCTTCTAAGACAATAAGAGCATCATACTGGGTGAGATCCAGTATCCCTGTATCCTGGTTACAGGATTCATCCCAATCTTTTTCTTTTTCAACCCTGAAAGTTATAAGCCATCAAGCCCTAAGAATTTGCCTTCAAAATCTCTCTCCCCCTCCGATATATCTCCCCGTCTCCCCATTCTATGCATTTCCCTTTTTCTCACTCCCTTGTGTCCATTGCAGTGGCCGTCTTGCTGTTTTCCCATCTGTCCGCTGCTCAGGTCAGGCCACCGGAGACACAAATACTGAGATTGTGCTTCTCTATTCAAAATGACTTCAGTGACACTTCCCTTCCCTTCCACCAAAGCTTAGAGGATAAAACCCGAGGCCCTTTTCCTGCAGCTCGAAGCTCTCTGGGATCAGTGCTGGGGGTAGTAGGATACACAGCCCGCATGTTACTACTCCCTGCCGTTGCTCTCACGGCAGGCATTACTAATCGATCACAGCACTCTCCCTCTGCTAATCCAGGAGGTAGCTTTGGAGTAATCTTCAGGACACGATGTCCCAGAATTCCAAACTACAACTGGTCCAAGTGGGCCATCTCCAGTCCAATCCTCGCCCAAATGTCCGTGCTTATCTCCCTCCTGCCACCCCATTCTCCTGTCCAGCCGCATGGATGCATTGACATGCCCACACTGGGATGATCAGAGAAGGTGTAAAGGTGGGACTGGCGACACAGGTGTGGGAAGTTGAGAGGTAACCCAAGGCTAGTGCATACGCCAGGACTCACAACAGGAGGGCTGTTACACCCTCTGACTAAAGAGGCAAAAAACCCCAAAGAGGGAGAGTTGCACTGAATCGTAGCCTGAAGCAAGCCCCAATGAAGGGAGCCATCGGGGGATAAACACCTGGCCTCCTCCTTCTGCCTCTCTTGCATCACATGCCTGGGCTCGCCATTGCCCGAAGCCAAATAAAGCTGGATGGTGAGAGAGCCCACTGAGGTTGACCCCATAGGACAGAGCAAGGCTAAGGGTGGATCAGGGAGACATGGGAACATTCTAGCCCCCCGGAGGGTTCCCTGCTCAGCCCCACAGAGAAGTTCTTGTGAAAAGACCCTCAATGTGCTGCTTATTCTCACACTACCCTGCTTTTGTTCAGAAAAACTGATACGTGACAAGAAAACGCAGTAAAGTAGGACCAGGGCCACCCTGCATACAGGTATTGAGAACAGAGAGGATGGATGTTAATGGGTGCACGTATCAGGGAAGGCTTCTTGTAGGAGGCGGGGGTAGAGCAGGGTTTTCAAAGGAAGGTAGTGGTCTTGTTCCATAGCTGTTTAAGTCTTCATTCAGGACAGAAGTTCCTTTTCTTTGGATGAGTTGGACTGGGCTGGGTGACACCTTGTTTGGATAGAGGTCCAGCCACATGGAGAAGAGAGAAGGGATTTCGCAGACCTCACTGTGGCTCCCACATGCACTCCCCGGGGGATGTGTGAGGGTAGCACGAGGCCAGGACTACCTTCTTCCTGCACTGCTGAGGGAAAATGGCCCCCGAGAATGGCATGGCCGGCCTTCCTCATTATCAGGGTGGAAATTCCAAACAGCCTCCCCACATCATGGCCCTGATAATCATAATAAATTGTAGCATTTCAGAGCCCAAAGCCCAGAGGTGGCTGGGGCACATTAACAGGAACCTCAGCTTGCAGCAATACGCCGCCACAAAATAAAAGTGTGGCCTGAAACCTCTCTGCACCAGCCAGAGGCGCCCCGGCTTATTTCCGGTCCTTACCTAAGCCAACCTCATTAGTCTCACCCGAATATGTTCCCCTAATGATGCTCCAGCAGAGGTAGGGGCACACGTCCTTATGGTCTGGGCAGCCGGGCCTCCTAATAAAAAGTAATAATAATAATTAACAACAACCTATTAGACTCCTTTCTCCCCGCTCCCCACCCCCAAGCCCCATCCTGGCGCGGGTCCAGGAGCACTGGGCCCCTGCAGTGTCGCCCGAGATTTATTCCGGACATGCCGCCCTGGCAAATGGCTCCGGTCCTCTCGCTCCCCGCCCACGGACGAACATCTGCTGGTGGTTCCTGGGAGTTCAAGGGCTTTGGTGGGGTGTCTTGGAGGCTTTGCTACCACTTCTGCTCCGGAAAGCCCCGGGCAAGCCCCGCTCTGTGCCTTTGGGTCCGTGTTCTTCGCCCAGGAATACCTTTCCTTGTCGCCCGCCCATTCCCTCTGCCAGGCCCTCTCAGCCACCCCCCAAACATAGCTCTGGCTGCCCTCCTCTAGGCGTCTTTCCTAATAACCTCTGGTGGCAGTCACAAGCCGCCGCCTTGGGCTCCCTCTGATAGCCTCCTGGATGGACATCCCATTGTCCTCTTGTGTGTCTCTCTCTGAGGCCAAGGGCACAGTGCCGGGTACCATGTTGCCTTATGAGTCTGTTGCATGAATCCATGTGATGCATAAGATGCTCAGAGGAGAATTTCGGAAATAGAACGTTAGCATCTTCATATCTTCCATGTGGCTAAATGTTAAATTCAGCACCCAGAATTGGTAGCCTCAAGGGTGGTCACTGATGCCCCCCTTCCTAAAGACATGAGCTATACGTGGCCGTTACCTACAGCAAAGACACGGCCCGAGGCTTAGTGGCACCATGTTGCCGGCCACAGCGCCAAGGGCAGTGCCGGGGTGGAAGGCTGATGATACTCCCGGGGCACAGCACGGGTGAGGGCAGAACAGCCGGGCTTTGTGTAGATTTTCTGTGTCTGCATGGTCTTTGAAGGTCATCTGCAGGCCTGTCTGACCACAGGAGGTGGGGGGGTGGGGAGGGCGCGGTGAGGGTGAGGGCTCTCCCTTCTCGTTGAAGAGGGGAAGGGTTGAGTTTTCCTTCCTCCTGCCCGAGAGGAGGTGGGGAAGAATCTGATGAGGGGGTGCTCTGTCCGCGTGCAGGCAACCAGGAATGAAGGCGAAGGGGCCTTCGAAAGCCTGACTGGGTGGTTGGTCTCATTGGGTGCCAGGGGCCAGGCTGGTCCCAAGTAAACAGAGGGCCCTCCCCCTTGGAATGCAGGAACGAGAAGAATCCTCACCATCTCTGTCCTCCACAGGCTCATGCGTCCAGGGCTGGATGCCTAGGATGCTTGTTCACGCTGTCTCATCTCCGCCTAAGGGTCAGGAGAGGCATGCGGGTGCGTGG
Organism: Panthera uncia; assembly: GCF_023721935.1. Taxonomy (NCBI): domain Eukaryota; kingdom Metazoa; phylum Chordata; class Mammalia; order Carnivora; family Felidae; genus Panthera; species Panthera uncia. The sequence continues at coordinate 102,512,996 of NW_026057584.1, read as the reverse complement.
ACACGCCCACAGCGCGCACACACGTGGGGCAAAAACTCAGGCACCAAAAATATTTTTAAATACTCAATATTATTCCGTGGCAAAGCACCTGTCCTCTCAGAAGACGACAAGAAGTCCATCATTCATTGTTCCCGGGGGCATTTTTGGAGCGGAGGGGGGCACTGATGCAACAGCAGGGGAACTGCTCACTGTCTTGGCCTTTGGATCCTCCAGGGAGGAAAGCGAGCCGGACTTTATTTTTTTTTTTATTTTTATTTTTTAATTTTTTTTTAACGTTTATTTATTTTTGAGACAGAGAGAGACAGAGCATGAACAGGGGAGGAGCAGAGAGAGAGGGAGACACAGAATCGGAAGCAGGCTCCAGGCTCCGGGCCATCAGCCCAGAGCCCGACGCGGGGCTCAAACTCACAGACTGTGAGATCGTGACCTGAGCTGAAGTCGGACGCTTAACCGACTGAGCCACCCAGGCGCCACGAGCTGGACTTTAAACAAACACACACATCCGAGGATAATTGCAGACTGGGACAAGTGCAACGAAGGAGAATGTCCCTGTTCTGGGACAGTTTGGAAGGGGTCTGGCTTTGTCTGGGTCAGGGAGGGAGTTCCCGACAAAGCAACAGTCTGGAAGATGTGGAGGGTTACCCGGGTGGGGGGCAGCAGGAGTGGGAAGTGAGGGTCCAGGAAAAGGGAGCAGTCTGGGCCAAGGCCCTGGGGCCAGCTGGAGCCTGATGGAAAGAAGGCCAGGTTCGTGGGAAGCAGGGAGGCAGCGGAACCCGACAGGATGTTGTAGGATGTTGGTCGTTACTATACGTACAAGGGAAGCGTGATGGGATTTGCTGGCGGCGGGGTAGAGAACCACAGGAGGGCAAGGGCAGATTCAGAGGGCGTGAGAAGGCTCTCTCACCTCAGTCCTGGTAGGAGGTGAGGGGATTAAGTTAAGAAATTTGCCAGCAGTGGAGGTGGGTTGGCTAGGGAGGTTCTAGAGAAGGCATAGTCGAGGATGCCCTCTGACCAACTGACTTACAAAAAAGGGTGGAGGCGAAGCCCAGACCAGCCCAGGTTTGAGGATGATGTTGACCGAATCATCTCCAGGCAGAGGGGTGGGGCCTGTGATATCACTCAGAGCGTCCCTGGGCTTGAAGCTGGGAGCTGAGTCAAGGCCAGAGGGGCCGATAGGTGGAGAGAGTGGGGAGGTCCAGGGCTCTGCCACACACATGCCCCCAGGCCCTCACTCCACCTCTCTCTCCAGCACCTTCCCGCCTCCCACTGACTTCTAGGTGGAGAGGAGCAGATCCCAAATCAGAGCTACGAACAGGCAATCCTGTTTTTAAAACACTCCTGTGAAAGACGATTGTTTTTTAGCTGAAGTATGAAGGATATTCCAAACAAGTAGCAAACTCTGAACATGGACACAAATTGGAAACTTGAAAGGGGAATGAGCACCAGACCCCAAATGATTGGCGTGAAGGGGACGATAACCTCCATGAACGTAATGTCATCAGGCTGTCCTGCAGTCTGCGAGCAGATGGCCCCCGTCTGAGGCTCCCCCAAGCCCCGGGGCCACCCAGAGCTTGTGCGTTACCCCCCCGGGCAGTCCTCAGAGTGTGGTCCCGGCACCAGCAGCACCTGGGAGCGTATTAGAAATGGTACTTCTGGAGGCGCCTGGGTGGCTCAGTCAGTTAAGCATCCAGATCATGATCTCGTGATCTCACGATCCGTGAGTTCGAGGCCCACGTCCAGACTCTGTGCTGACAGCTCGGAGCCTGGAGCCTGCTTCAGATTCTGTGTCTCCCTCTCTCCCTCCCCCGTTCACTCTCTGTCTCTCTTAAAAACAAACATTAAAAAAAATTTTAAAAAGAAAAAAGAAATGGTACTTCTGGAGGTGCCCGTGTGGCTCAGCTGGTTAAGCGGAAGGAAGAAGGAAGGAAGGATGTACAGAGGAAAAGTCACGCTTACAAACAGTTACTTCCCAATCCCCCCTCCCTGCCCCAAACCCTGCAGCCACAAGTCAATACTTGCCATCTGCGTACATTTGCTCATTCTGGATATCTTATGTAAATGGAATTATACAGTGCATGGCCTTGTGTGTCTGGCTTCTTTCACGTGGCATCGTGGTTTCCGGGGTTCGCCTATGTTGCAACACGCATCAGAGCTAGATTCCTTGGTATATGGTTGAATAATATTCCGAGGAATGCACAGACCACACGGGTCTGTGTTTTCACCAGCCCCCAGGCGATTCTGAAGCGTGCTCACTTTGGAGAAGCACCACCCAGCAGTACTGGGGACCAAGTCCCCTGGGGGGGGGGTGGCCCATTGTCCCCCCAGCGTGCTTCCCCAGGCCCCCTGGATCTGCACACTGCAGACCCCACTCCAGGCTGCAGTGCCACTGCTCTGGCTTTGAAGCCTGACTCTGTCACTAACCAGCTCCAGGGGAACTGGCAAGGGCTCTGCCCTCTCCAAGCCTCAGTTTCCCCACCCATAACGGGCTATGGTGAGGGGTGAGTAGGGATCACCCAGAACCAGGCTCAGTCAGGACAAAGTCTCATTCAACGGGCCCCTGTGAGATTGCCATTTGTGTAGCTTGAATGACATTGAATATACCTGGGGGAAAACCTGTGTGGGTTAAGGATCTGGCATTTTATTCTGAATTCAACAGAGGCCATTAGAGGCTTAAGGCAAGTGAATGAGAAGAGCAATGTACTTTATAAAAAGATCCCTTGGATGATAGGTCAGGGATGCCGTTTTCCTTTCCTTGGGGGTCACTGACAGCCCTCATCCCCACAGGGTCATTGGACCTCCCAAGAGATGTATGAGTCAGGGGATGACCCAGCTGAGACTTCATGGGACCCTGTTCTCACTGAACTGGCCACCAACTCTGGGAAGTGGGTAGAAGACAAGACAGATGAGAAGAAAGGGATCCGAGACAGATTCCAATCCATCTGCTTGTTAACACCATGCATTCCCCTAGGCCGTGATGTCGGAAGATGGTAGGCAGTATCTCTGGTCAAGCCTCCCAGTGTCTAGACTCTTCCCAGCCTGACACTCCAGTCCTCTGGGTCACGGTGGAGCCGGGCAGGGACCCGGAAACACATCAGAGGAAGATCTGGAGCCAGGGATCCCCTGAGATCCTTCCATAACAGTGCCTTCAACACTGTGTGAGCACCATCTGGGAGACATTCTAGCTGTGTGACCTTGGCCAAGTCACTTAACCTTTCTGAGTCCCTACTCCTCACCTGCAAAGACAGAATAATCATAAGCCCTTCAGGGCCATGGGAGAATCGGACGTAACACCTTGGTTACCGCGCCAAAAGCCCAGCCATGCAGGCCACTCCGTCCTGACCACTCGTAGGCTTCCCAGGCTGACGCTTGTCGCTGCGCTGCGCTCCCTTAGCTCAGTTTCCTCACACACGAGGAGATAAAGGTCTGGGCTGGAGGAGACCAAGCCCACACTCCCAACAGGCAGCCCCTTTGCCCCAGCAGCCCGGGTGAAGGGCAGGCACTGATTTGAAGGGGAAATTGTCCTGCTCGCTGTCCTCGGAACCTCGAGGAAGCCAGTGACACAACCGAGTGTGGACATTAATGCAATCGAAGGGTAATTCAATCACTTTATAGAAGTTGATCTGTCCTTTTTATTACAATTACTGTCGGCTGGGGTGTTTCGTTCCATCATGGAAAATAAACATCATTTATCATACTTGTAAAGATTAGCCCCCGACAGCTACAGCTCTTGCTTTGCATAAATGTGTATTAATGTCGGCCCTGCCCGCCGTGTGGGGAGAAGTCTATATTTCACAAGACTGATTAGGCCCCGTCACCACTGCTTTAAGTAATGTCTTATCATGACTGATACACCCCGACTGCAAAACAGCAGCCGGGGCGGGGGATGTGGGGGCTGCTCCAGGCAATTTATGGTGGCACCGAACGAAAAGCAGGCCCAGGAAGGTGGGCGTCTGTTTCCTCCAGGCTCTAGCCCATCCCTGACGCTGGGGACTGCCTTGGCTGCCCTTGTCCTGAGGCTCCTGCCCAAGAAGCAAGGGCTGCCCACAGGGACGTCAGGGCCAGGTTGACCAGGGCCTACTGGCCACTGCGGAGTGCCCAGCCTTTGAGTGTCTTCCTCTGAGACCCCCCACCAAGGCTCTCTCGCTCCTTTCCTCCAGTTGGGGGAGATTGGTCCTCCAGGCCCCTCTCTGTCATGACCCCCTTTGCATGGATTCCCCGAAGCCTCCTTTGCTTCCTTTCCGGGGCCCAAGCTGAGGTCCTGGCCGCCCCTGGCCACCACTGTTGATGGCCAGATTGGTCTCCAGCCCAGGCTTCTCTCCTGGACTCGGGCTGGCATCCATGACCTCCCACCCAGATGTCCTACCGTGGCACTAATCTCCTACTTTGTTCGTCTTCCCATCCGCCATCCACATCGTGGCCAGCGTGGCCCATAAACAGAAATGTGATCACAGCACTCTGAGGGCTCCACATTGCCCATGGGACATTACCCAAGCTCCCCCAAATCAGGCTCTCATGCTCTCCTCCTACAGCCAGACCTTCCTGCCCCAGCCACGCCAAGAGGGCCACGCTCCCTCTGAAAGACCTGTCTTGTGTCTTCCCAGCTTCTGGTGGTTGCCAGTAAGCTTTGATGTTCCTTGGCTTAGAGTCTCATCCTTCCCATCTCTGACTTTACCTTGGCACTCTCCCTGCATGTCTAACTTTACATGGTCACTTTCATGTGATGCTTGTCGTATTAGATATGGACCCACCCTCCCCCCGCCCTCATGTGTCTTCATCTTAACTAATTACGTCGGCAATGACCCTATTTCCAAATAAGGCTACATTTGGAGATACTGGGGGGTTGTGGAATCCAACATACATTTTCAGCACGGTGGTGGTGGGGGGGGGTCACTCTATAACCTGCAACAGTACAACGGTCTCCACTAAGCATTCACTAAGCAAGCGCGAAAGTCAAATGGGCATAGGTCTTGGCAATCTTTACTACGAAGAGTTTGCCACGGGGATACAAGTGCACCTGTGGGGATGTGATTTTCAAGTAATTGCTGCTCCTTGGGAAGAAAGGACAATTCACTGTGCTGGAATCACTGAAGCCCAGATGCAGGGTCAGGTGCATGTCAGGCAAGGCAGCCAAAGCCACAGAGTATCGACAGCAGAGAACGAGACGGTGCCGACAGAGCAGCAGGACGCCTTGGTCACAGGTGGCGGGACACCCGCGGACGGCAGCGCCCAACCTTTCTGCGGTTTTTCCATCTTGATGAAAAAAATTGTCATGTTTTCCATTTCTGCAGATCCAATTTAACTGTGACTCGTGTTTCACAATTTTATGTGGCTGATTTTATGTACTTTTTAAGTTTCTTTATTTAGTGAGAGAGAGAGGGGAGTGAATGGGAAAGAGGGGCAGAGAAAGGGGGAGAGAGAATCCCAAGCAGGCTCTTTGCTCTCAGGGCAGGGCTTGATGCAGGGCTCGATCTCACGAACGGTGAGACCATGACCTGAGCTGAAACCAAGACTCAGACGCTTAACTGACTGAGCCACTCGGGTGCCCCTGATTTTATGTACTTTCGACATCATGTTTCAGACATAACCTTTGACCTTGCAACTCTACTGTGTTGAATGTAGCTTTAAAAAAACAAAACAAAACCAAACAAAACAAAACACAAAAAATCCTGTTGTTTTAGCCAGCCAGTTTGAAGTTGTCTGGGCTCCTTGACCCCTGTATTCTGGCGTTCCAGAATTCTGAAGAGCTGGGATGTAAAACCATTGCATAAAACGAAGGCAGGTGTCCGCTGGGCCAGCTGTGCAGAGCAACGGCGATTGAGGGCGGGAACTGCTACTTCCAGGACAAATCATTGGGATCATGGCAACTTCTATTTTACAGATGCCCAGGCGGTCATTCTGATTTAGAATGACCTGTTCCAGCTGTTCTGTGGCTCCTTGCTGAAATAGTTAGAGTTTAGTGCAGGGAACAGAAACCATGCTAGGTGGTTTAAGCAGAAAGGGATTTAATACAGGGAAATAAAGATTCACAAAGTCCTTTGAAGGGGTAGAGGAGGTTCCAGCCTGGGTCCCCAGGGATGCCTACCACACCACAGAACAGGAAGTTATTCCAGAAACACACTGTCCTGGCTGCGATCCGGGGACCAGAAAGGTGGGGTTGGGAGGGTAACACTACCCCTACTGCCTAAGCACTGGTCATGGAGACAGCTGCCCTGGGACCCGTGAAGCTGGTGGCTGGGCTTTGGAATGCTGAATCCGGCCACTGCTACCATCGCCTCTCAACACAGTGAAGCTGGAGGCTGGACCCTGGTCTTTCTTGTGCCAGAAGAGAAAGCCCAAAGCTTTAGGAAGATGGCCTCCACTTTTCTTTTGTGTGTGTTTTTTTTAATGTTTATTATTTATTTTTGAGAGAGAGGGAGAGAGACAGAGCATGAGTGGGGGAACAGGTGGGGCAGAGCGAGAGGGAGACACAGAATCCGAAGCAGGCTCCAGGCTCCGAGCTGTCAGCACAGAGCCCGACGCGGGGCTCCAACCCACAGACTGCGACATCATGACCTGAGCCGACGTCAGACACTTAACCCACTGAGCCACTCAGAGGCCCCTGAAAGAGCCTATTTTCAAATCCAGGACTCCAATTGCAAGGGAATCTGAGAAATGTAGTTTAAGCTTTCAATCCATTCAGTAAGAGAAGACACTTTCAAGGAGGAAGACATAGATGCTGAGGTCCATGGCTGCACCCTATGCATTGGAACCCCGTTTTCATGGGCTAGAAAAATCCATTTGCTCGACAGAGAGGAGCAGAAAATGCACATACTCCAAGGAGGAGGAAAGTAAAACTAAGACTTCCTCAGACTTACATGTAAATGGAAATCAGTGCTCCTTTCCCTAACCTGAGCAAGGCTGTAACTGCACGCAAGGGAAAGAAGAACATCTTAGGGCTGCCTGTCCAATGGAACTTCTTGTAATGATGGAAATTCTCCTATCAGTTCTGTGTAATGCAGTGGCCACTAGCCCAGTGTGGCTATCACGCCTTTGACACGTGGTTAGTGTGACTGGGTAACTGAGTTTTGACTTTTCATTCATTTAGAATGAAATGTACATGGCCATGGGGGGAGTGGCTACCATATTGGACAGTGCACTCCTAGAAGGGCCCAGAAAGGTCAAGCTCAGGACCCTGACTTCTTCACTCTGTTGGAGGTTGGATCCAGTTGGGTCTGGATAGGCCCAGAGGTAGAAAACAGCAAAGAAGGTAGAAAACACTGAAGAGGGGGTGACATTCTTGAGGCTCGGGGTCACAGGAAGGGTCTCTCCTTCTGGAGTGGCTGGGGTGTTGGAACTAAAAGAGAAGGAAGAGACAGGAGGGGAAGCAGAAGCCAAGGAAGTAGTTCATCTGGGCTTTCCACACAAGTAGGCAGATCCTCAGTCTGAAGAAGATACAGGGGTCCAGAAGCCTGGAATGCCAGGAGAAGAAACCAAACAAGAGGGAGTGGTGTGGCTTACTGGGAGCAGAGTCCATCCAGGCAAACCGCAGCTGGGCTTGTATGAAGCCAACCCCAGTGACCCTACCCGGCCCGCATAGAGGACAGGACAATATTGAGCTGGCAACCAAGAGTGTTTCCCATTGCTGCTGTAACAAATTACCGTAAGTCAGGCACCTTGCACAGCACACATTTGTTATTTACATTTCTGTAGGTGAGGTATCCAGCTGGGATCTCACGGGGCTGACATCAAACTCACGGGGCTGAAATCAAAGTGTAGGCAGGGCTGCATTCCTCCTGGAGGCTTCAGGGGAGAATCGGTTTCCTTGATTTTTCCAGCCTCTTATGGCTGCCTGTGTCTGTGGTCCCTTCTTCCCCCGCAAAGTCCCCCAGGGTGACCTCTGCTTCAATCATCCTATCTCCTATTCTGACTGGCCCTCCTGCTTCCCTCTTACAGGAACCCTAGTGGCCTCATCTGGCCCACCCAGGTAACCCAGGATGATCTCTGGGTCTCAAAAAGCTTAACTTAATCACACCCGTAAAGGCCCTTTTGCCTAAGGCAACATATTCACAGGTTCAGGGATTAGGACATAGACATCTCTTTGGAGTCATTATCCAGCCTCCCCCTCCTCTATTCCAACCCCTCTCCCCATTCCCTGTTCTCCATTCCACTGTTACCCTGGCCTTCCTCTTCCTCTCTTCCCCTACTCTGCCTCAGAGAAGAATAAGAGGACAGTAGAGACCAGTAAGAAGCTGGGTGTCCTCAGAGGGAAACCCCCGGGTTGGGAGGGCAGGAGTCCCAGAGGAGGCAGGAATCCCTGACTCCCTTTGCCCTGTTCCCTTTGGCTCAGCAATGGAGCTGGTAGACCCCAGGTTGATCTGGAAGGTTAAGAGCAGAGGAAACTTGTGACCCTGTAGTAGTCAGGATAGGTAGGCTTTGCTAGTGTAACGAGCAGTTCCAAATCTCATTGGCTTGACCAGATGAGGTAAAAGCCTCACTGTCACTCCACTTCCATTGTGGGCAGACTGGGAGCTCTCCTTGTGTCTTCTCACACCGGGCCCTAGCCTGGAGACCCTGCCCAGGTCCCCGGTGGATGGAGAAGCACCATCCAAACAGCCACCAACACACTAGTCTGCACAGCCCTAGAGGAAAAGAGAAGCTTAACAAATTGCAATCTGACACTTGTCACTTGTCACTTTTCACTGTCCAAAGCAAGTCATAAGCCACCCCTGGTTTCAAGAGGGTAGAGAAGTACAACCCTGCCTTGTGCATAGAAGAACTGGAAACTTCTGGGGATCAGAGCTAATGACTACCGAGTTTCCTTTCCCAGGCAGAGCTCCAGGGAGGTGACCAGGCCCCAGGGAAGAGGGTACTCAGGATGTCTGCATGGGCAGATGGGCTCGGCACGAGCCCGCAGAGCTTTCCTGAGCCCAGGAGACGGGGGAGCAGTGTTGTTTCCTGCTGTGGGAGAAGGACAAGGCAGTCGCTGTGGAATGGGCCTTCCAAGAGGCTGGGCAGCAGCCAGGATCAGGATGTCGCTGCCGAGGCCAGAGTGGGCTGGCGGCGCCCCAGAAAAGGGACAGGGGATCCCGAATGGACTAAACTTACATGTTCACCAACAGAGGAATAGGGGCTCCGGACAGCGATTAAGTACAGATGTCGGAGAGCCAGGGGTATTTTGCTCACACCTGCCACAGCTGAACAGAAACCAAAGGCCGACTTTATGACACATGCAGGTAAAGTGACTAATAAGTATGTACACCTCGTGGCGTGCTGGTAATGCCTATGCGGAACATTCACTAAATCGCTTCTTTCTGCCATTTAAAAAACTGTCCTCGATGGGGCACCTGGGTGGCTCAGTCGGTTGAGCGTCCGACTTCGGCTCAGGTCATGATCTCACGGTCTGTGAATTCGAGCCCCGCATCGGCTCTGTGCTGACTGCTCAGAGCCCGGAGCCTGCTTCAGATTCTATGTCTTCTTCTCTCTCTGCCCCTCCCTTGCTTGCACTCTGTCTCTAAGTAAATAAAAATTTTAAAAAAATTAAAATTCAAACATGCAATGCTGGACCAATTGCAAACATTTTCACTTACTAACCACTATAACTGAGGGAAAGAGTTGACTCTTCTAACATCATCTTTACTGCTTTGGGGAATCTCGGCCAGAACAGGCGATAAGATAAGGGGTAGAAAAGGGGTTGCCGAGCTTCCAGAATGTGTCCAAAACTGCTGGGCACCATGATACCTTAACCCATGGGAGCCTGGGGAGAATGTGAGGCCTGAGAGGGTCAAGAACTTGCCTCTAGGGGCTCAGCGGCTGGGCCAAAGCCAAGGCCACCCTTCACTCCAGCTGCCACTTAGAAGGACTTGGTTAGCCAAGGGCCCTCAGTCCCCAGGGTCCCTAGTGCCAGGGGTCAGAGTGGAAGCCCCTCAAAGAGCTGTCAGGGACAGGACCCTGGGAGGAGAGTCTAAGAAAGGGGGTCTGAACGTCCTGCACCTCCCGCTTGCTCAGTCCTTCTTGCATGTGGTGACTACAGTGTCCCCAGGGGAGGCTGAGAAAGGATGTCCACAGTGGGAAACAGACCTTTGCAGCAGACAAAAGCTAGATCCAAGTTTAACCATTTGCAGAGTGGTCAGTGACTCCAACACATGAGGTTCTCAGGTAACGCTGTGCCAAGGGGGTCTGAGTCTCCCCTCGAGGTTAAAATGGAAAGCTGAGAGGTGAGCCCTGCCCTGCACCTAAAAATGGCTCTGGGGTTCACATTCCCAGCTGTCCTGCCAAAGGGGAGGCCGGTCCATGGCCCAACATGCCCTGCACCACCACACCTGTCCACGTCAGGCTTGGTGAAGATGGGGACAGCAGTGTCCCACTGGGGAGTCTGATTCAGGAGCCTGGGGGCTCCCGGATGACCAAGAAACAATGACCAGCGGGTACCCACTGCATGGAAAATCCCACGACTTGGGAACGAATCTCCAATCCCGCATCAAGTGAGTCAAGTATAAACCACACACTTGACCTTCTAAGGGTACAAAGAGGGCACTCGAAGCCATCCCGACATCCTGGGAGGCTGTGGTCTTCTGCCACCCCCACCATGGAGCTGTCAGGTGAGTTAAGCAGTTATTCGTTAACTTGTAAAGCCCCCATTGTTCTAAAGTTAAATCGAGGCGGAGAAAGCCAGCATATATGCAACAGACAGCTCTCTGTGGAATGGGGTCCAGGGCCTGGGATTGCTGATTCCCGTTGGCCCCAGTGCCTCCCTGTAAAGTGTAGCGGCATTTATGGGGCAGGAACATTTCCCAGACAGCAGCCAGGCTGTGAGAGAGACCCCACACCCGCAAGGGCTCCACCTTGCCCACGGGGCATTATTGGCCCTGTCCCATCCTGTGCACGGGTCCCCAGTAATCGACACAGGGGAGAAGCCCTTAGCAGTACACACAGGCTGGGCCGGGGGCCTGCAGCTCGGGCATCTCCTGGGGGCTTATCCCCATGAGCAGGGAGGAAGCCCACTTGGGGGGAGCAGGCTAGGTGGGTGACAATCTTTTTTCCCAGCAGGGAAGGAAGAGAAAGGAGTATTTCTCCTCTCACCCTGGGAAACTCTAGCTCCAGTGCCACAAATTCTTCCAAGCCATCCAACAGCAAAATCAACTAATCTTCCCAGGCACTGTTGTTTCCCAGACACTGGGGGACCCTTCATCACATTGGGGTTGATGTTCTTGTGCCCACATGTCTCTTCTACGGCCGCCTGCATGGCATGGTGTTTGTGCCCTGTGTGTTGAGGGGGTGGGGTGTGGATAAGGGTGTGGGGAGCCCTTTTTTTCTGGTCTTATGAGTAGTATCTCTAGCCACCTGCAGGGGATGAAGGTGAGGCAAGGGCTGGGTAGTCATCCATGGGGAAGAGGGTCAGGTGCTGCCTTGTCTGCTCAGGCCAGGGCTAACCGTCCTCTGCCCGTTCTGGGTGCTGCGTGCATCTTTCCCTGAAGCACACGTTCGGCGTGTGTCTGGGTGACTGAGCCAAAGACGCTGCAAGCTCTGAGTTTTGTCTTCAGAACACTTGGGGGATGGGGGTGGGCCATCCCTCAGCAACCCCCCTTTCCTGGCCCTCCCCACTCTCTCCTCACTTCCTGCAGTCCTGCCTCCTCCCTTCTGGGGTCTCCTCCTCACCCTTTCTTCCTCAGACTCTCACTGGGTGAAGGAATGATCATCAAGCCTGTTCCCCTGGGTCTACACATGTGTGAACCTTGCCAGTTGGGTGGCCTTGCATGTTTACGGCTGTTCCCTGCCATAGCATGAAGGTTAAGGTTCTCTCTCTCCAAAGAAATGCATCGTGTGTATTCCTAAACACAAAGATTTTTTTTTTTTTTTGGCATCATCACAGAACCATCATCAAAATCAGGAAATTAACATGGATGAAATATTATCATATAATCTACGAAAGTTATTCAGATTTTACCAATGCCCCCCTCCCGAAATGTCCATTACAGCGATTGAAAATCCAGGACCATGTGTCTCATCTCGTTAGTTTAACCTGGGACAGTAATGCATTTCATAACATGATCATCTCTGAGAAGCACAGGCTAGTTATTTGGTAGAATTTTCCTTAACCTGAGTTTGTCTGACGTTTCCCTGTAGTTCAACATTTTGTCAGGAATCCTGCAGCCGGGAGGCTGTGTCCTTCTGAGTGCATCGTATCAGAAGGCACGTGCTGTCAGTGTGTCCCATTGAAGGCGACGTTCATTTTGATAACTTGGTTAGGATGATACCCTCCAGACTGGTCCACTGTCAAGTTACTATTTCCCCTTTTGCAATGAGTAAGTGGGTGTGCTTTAAAAAATACAATACAATGCGTCTTCCTCGTAACAAATTCAAAGAACAAAACAAAGACACCTCGTCCAATCTTGTGTTCCAAAGGTCACTCTCCACAATTTGGTTAACAGTTGAATCTCGTAAGAGATGCATTTGCATCTATATTTTCCCCGGAGTTTTTTCCCCAGTATGTAAACATATATATTTTTAAGTTTATTGATTTATTTTGAGGGAGACAGAGAGCAAGCAGGGGAGGGGCAGAGATCGAGGGGGACAGAGGATCCGCAGCAGGCTCTGTGCTGACAGCGGGAGCCCGATGCGGGGCTCGAACTCAAGAACCATGAGATCACGACTTGAGTTGAAATCGGACGCTTAACTGACTGAGCCACTCAGGCGTCCCTAAATATATTTTTAAATAAGAGCAGGATCATCTTACACAAATTGTTTTTGCAACTTAGTTGTTTTGCCTAATCATAGTATTATTTATTGTTCGTCATTGATTTCATTTGCTTTTTAATTATGACTAGTGAGAGTGATATTTATCAGCTTTTAGGATTTCTTCTGTGAATGCCCCGTTCATCTCCCGGGTCCGTTTTATATTTCGCCAGTTGGCCTTCTCCCTCAGTGTTGTGGGTGCTCTCTGTGTAGCACCAAGAACCAAATAGTAGTGGGGCAAATAAGAGGGAGGGGGGTATTCAGGGGACTTGGAGGAACTGAGGGTGGTGGGAGGCGGCAGGAGCACAAGTCTGGCTTGCAGGCCAAGAGGCTGCCCCTGCTTCTGCAGGAAGTGGAGGGTTCTGGTCACAGGACCTGCCCAGGTGGACATGACTTCTAGAAATATCTGTGTGCATCCGCCGAAGTGGGGTGAGGCACAGAAAGGACCCCGGCCGGCCAAATGCTTCCTGGTTTAGGGAGCAAAGCAGAGGGGCCAGCAGAGGCTTTTCAAAGCCCCTTTCACTTGAAGGAAGTTTCCGACGGTGTTAAGCAAAGTTCTGGAGAACTCCAGAAAACTGGCCATTGGAGACGAAGCTGGACTCCCGCCTTAATGGGCATCTTTCATTATCATTATCCCCATTAGTGCTTTATTGTATTAGTTATAGCTAATTTACATTTTACTGAAGCATTGAAAACAGATTGCAGATGTTTGGAAACAGATGTTATCCTAATGTTAAGGCAAAACCATGAATATTTATGATTATTATTGCCCGCATCAAATTACCTCGCTTAAAAAGAGAGGCATGTTCTAACAATTTTAGCCGGGAACCTGGCGAGGGAAGACAGAAAAGTATTGATGAACTTTTGGGCACACTTCAATTTTCCTTCACGTGGGATGCATTTTTTCTGCCTTCCTGTGGACCTGGGAACAGAGGTTGGTTGTTATGGAACCAATTTAGGGATTTTCCTGCTGCTCGTATTAATTGGCCAAGTCAGGACTTTCCATCTGGCTTTTTCCACCCTCTCGCTTGGAGAAGGTTCTGCCAAGCCTTCTCTCACCTAAGCAGCGGTGGTCAGTTCTCAGCCCGTGCGGGGGTGGGGAGATCGGGCTTAGCTAGCGCTTTGCCTCGCGCACCTGCCGGGGGGTCCAGAAGCCCCCAGAAGTCGGGCTGGGCCTCAGGGTGAGCAGACGTCCCCACCGGAGGCTGTCAGGGCTCCAGGCTGACTCGCAGGCACCCCCGCGGGACTTGCCCTTCTGTTGGCCACGTCCACATCTGCAGAAGCATCGGAAAGAGTGCTGTCGCTTTGCTGTCTTCAAGAGACCCCTCTGCGTTCAGGGCAAACATTCGGGAAAGCGTGAGGAAATTCTGCTGAATTTCCGCTGCGGCGGGAGGGCTTGTGCTCTACCAGGCCCCTTGGAGTCCTTTTAGCATTCAGGACCCACCCCCACCCCTGCCATGTACTCTTGTATTTACAACCTGCACCTGCAAATCTTCCCGGGCAGACGGCCTGTTGTCAGCCCCCTGGAGTCCCTTGGCTCCAATGCAGAGAATCAAAGTGCCTGGGAAATGACCCCCTAGCCGGCCCTCCTGCCCTTAGGCAATGGATGGAAGGAAAGCCCAGATCCGTGGCTTCAGGTTGGGACAGTCTGTGGCCTAGTTCACATTCCAGGGTGAAGCTCTACCCTGACTCCGCCTCCTTCCCTGCCCTCCTTGTCTGGCATCCCCACTGGTTTCTCTTGGGAGCGGTTCTCAATTAATCCCTGCTCCGGAGCCCTGGTCCCAGGGCCTGCTTCTGGGGACCCCCACCTAGGACACGGAGGGTCCCTGTGTGCCCGCCCCGTACCCCGACGTGGGATGAGGGAGCAATGAAGGATCCTGTGCCAGAGGAGCTCACACATGGGTGGTGGAGGCAAATGGAGAAGCAGGCCATTTGGGCAGCTGAGAGACAGGCACGGGGGAAGGTGGCCCAGGGCGGACATTAGCTGAGGGTCCACCACCCGCACCACCTGCTGCTGTTCTCGAGTACCCGCTGAGGCCACACGCAGGGCCGGGGACTGGCTCTCACAGCCCCACTTTCCTCCTCAACAACACGAGGGGGGCGCCTGGGTGGCTCAGTGGGTTAAGCGTCCGACTCTTGATTTTGGCTCAGGTCGTGATCTCACGGTTCAAGAAATGCTTCCCAGGGTGCCAGGGCCTGCAGTGGGCAGGGGGGAGTTCTCATGAGCTGGCAAATACTGCCTCCGTCTTCATGGGTGGACTCAATGGGAAGATAGCTGCTAACCGAAGTAAGACATTCGAGACCATATAATAAATGTAGAATTCCATGCTGTGGTGTGCCCTGTGAAAACGCGCAGGACGCCGTGAGAATCCATCACGGAGGATGGATCCCATCACCTGGAAGAGTGCGATTTGGCTGGGAGGGAAGGTGAATGGGAGTGCCCAGGTGAAGGGAGTGGAAAGGGGAGCCCCCAGGCAGGGAGGCAGCGTGTGAGAAGGCCCTCTGATGGAAGGGGCTCAGGGTTGAGCAGGACAATGTGACTAGAACAGGGTGGGTGGCTGAGAAGCCAGAGAGGCTGGCCAGATGGTGATGCCACTGGCTGGGTCTGGTTCTGAGAACTATAGCATGCACCTGCTCACAATGGAAGAGCCAGGGTCAGGTTTGACCCCCAGAGCTGGAGCCCCATTTACAATTTTGTGCCTGTAAACAAGGCTCTGGGGGCAGATCCCTGGGCCCAGTCCTGGATAGGAATGAGGGGCTGAGAGTGTATCCAGCCTGGCCAGTCCAGTTGGCATCACCCACGTGGGTCTAGTGCCCCTCTTTTCCCTGAGCACCTGAACCAAGATCAAAGAGGGCAGGGCATCCAGGTTTCCCCGGGGAGTGATAGTTTTCAAACCTGAGTGTCTGGAAATGGGTGCATTTCTTACAAGTTCCCAGATGATGCTGGTGTGGGTGGGCTGGGACCACAGTCTGAGAACCACTGTCCTGGGTCATTGCTGAGCCTAGCCCCAGGGAGACACGCCCACCTGACGTTCCCCTGAGGACCAAGACATACAATGGAGTCGTGAGCACAGCAGCACCCCAGTTGCCAGGGGAATACCGAACGCTGATCCTTCACTGAAGTATCCTTGGGGCTCAAGAAGAAGAACTGAAGCAGATTATATATGCTCCATTGTGGGGGCTGTCTGAGCAAGTCTAAAGTGCAGAGGCAGGTAGTCAGGAAGGGCTGATGAGAAGCGGCTGGACCCCACAGATACCAGCTGAAGCTTGTGGTCCCAGGCAAGGGTCAGGAGGGAGGACCCAGGGGAATGGAAAGCAACTGTAGACCCTGCTATGGTTTAGAGTCTCTTGGCTCAGGGAAGGCCTAAGTCCTCCAAAGGACCTTTAACTGATTAAGTCAGGCCCACCCAGGAAAATCTCCCTTGTGATTAATTTAAGGTCAACAATCAGAGTCAACTGTCTTGGGACTTTACTCACAAGTGCAAAATCTTTTCACAGCAGCACTTGGATGGATGTGTGATTGAATAATTGGGAAAAGGTGTGTAAGTGCTACAATGTGGCTATTGTCCCCATCCAGCCTCTGATACAATTTCCCTTGGTGGCTCGATGTAACCAGAAGTACACTACAAAGGGCATTCTGGGGACTATAATCCAGCCTGGACATGCTGCCTGGGGCTATACCATGGTGGGGCAATTTTCTCAGCCCTTGGGAGGCTCAGGTCAGGCCCTGCCTGGGACTCAGCTTCCAGTACCTTCACCTTCCTGCTGACATTGCTTTCACACTCCTTGTTCTTTAGAATGTGCCTACTGACCTGGCCTCATGTTCTATAAAATAGCTTCCAAGGTGGCAAGATATTGTTCCCAAGGCTGGAACCCCAGCTACAAAATGCCAGCAGGTGAGACCGAGGCAGGAGATGTCTAGGGAGGGTAGGGTGGCACAGAACACCTGTAGGGAGGAAGTCTGCATTAATCCAGGCTGGGCATAGCATGGGAAGTCTTCCTCTCTGGGCCCCTGGCTTCTCACCTGGACAATGAAAAGAGGGAATCCATGATCCTTAAGGACAAGAGAGAAGATTCTTGGAACTTCCAGATTAAAACCCCAGGTCAAACACCCAGGAATGTGACTTGCATTGGGCCACTCAGTGCAACACCTTATCCTTGAAGAAAATGGAATGGTGGCTTCAACATTCTGAAAGAAATATATTCTCAACCTGGAATTCTATACCCAGCTAAGTGACCATTTAAGTGTGAAGGTACAATTATTGTCATCCTTGAAGACATCATAAAATTCAGTTCCCAGCCACCCTTTCAAAGGAAACTGCCAGAGGATGTGCTTTGGCAAAAGAAGAGTCTAGGCTGAGAATGAGGAAATGATGGGCTCTACAAAACAGGAGGGTGGAGAAGGGGATGTCTCAGGATGACAGCTGAGGGGATGCCTGGAGGATGACTGGTCCAACTAGAAAGGGAATGTTAGAACTGGGATTGAGGTTTGAAAAGAAATATATTGAGGGTGCCTGGGTGGTTCAGTTGGTTAAGCGTCTGACTTTTGATCTCAGCTGAGGTCATGATCTCACAGTTCATGAGTTCAAGCCCCACGTCAGGTTCTGCACAAGCACAGAGCCTACTTGGGACTCTGTCTCTCCTCTCTCTGCCCCTCCCTGCTTGCATGCATACTCTCTCTCTCTCTCTCTCTCCCTCTCTCTCAAAATAAATAAATAAACTCAAAATAAATAAATAAATAAATAAATAAATAAATAAATAAATTGACTGGCATATGACAGGCCTGTGGGGTATATGGAAAAAAAAAAAAACCCAAACAGGAATAAACCCATAGAAAATTAAGCTAATGAAAAAATATGTTAATAATTAAAGAAAAATAAAAGATGTTCAAGAAAGGAAACAAAATCATTGCTGAGTAACAAATAATATTTACAGGGTTGTCATGACATAAATAACAACCGTTAACCTAACCAGGAAAAATATATAATTATATTGAGGAAATGTGGAGGGATTCTCAGTGGGGTGGAAGAGAGCTAAAACTTAGCTATCCTAACAGGAAATCAACAACCAATACTAAAAGGGATCAATCAAGAAATTAGGTGGGGTGGTGCCTGTGTGGCTCAATCAGTTAAGTGTCCAACTTTGGCTCAGGTCACGATCTCACAGTTTGTGAGTTCAAGCCCTGCGTCGGGCTCTGTGCTGACAGCCCAGAGCCTGGAGCCTGACGTGGATTCTGTGTCTCCTTCTCTCTCTACCCTTCCTCCGCTCACGCTCTGTCTCTCGCTGACTCTCAAAAATAAATAAAAGTTAAAAAAAAAAAAGAAAAAAGAGAAAAAGAAATTCAGTGGAGGCATATCATAAGCACGAAGGCTGCCAATGCCAGAAGAAACACTAAGAATGTCAAGAAAAAAACGCCGTTGCCTTATAGGGGTTGGGAGGAGGCTTAGAAGACCATTGAAGAAACCTTTAAGTAATAGTTGATTCAGAAACTGTACACATGTATAATTTTGGTAAAAGTTAAAATAACTTTAACACAATGGAATTCAAATTAAAAATCGGGGAAAATGAAGAATTATGGATACCATATTGCAGGAAGCCTGCCATGAAAATATCAGATCGTGCCGCCCCTGGCCATCCAAATCTGCCAACCTACCCTTCTGGTGCCTGGGAAAAAAGATGGACAGCTGACTGGAGCCTTTGGGGGAGGAGACCGCCAGCTCTAGCCGGGGAGAACTTTTTGAGGTTTTGATTGTTTGGGGGCAAACGGTCAATCTGAAAGAAAAAACTTTCAAGAGATAAGTAAAGGCTTTGGTGGATGATCCCTTCCCAACACTTACAATAATGGCACTTGGTTAAACAGTCTAGCGAGGACCGTGGATGTGTGAGAAGGGCTTATAGCAGATGGCTGTGTAAATAGGAACAGCGCCATGTAAAGTGGCTTAGGGCACGGCTTTCCCCTTGCTCTCAAAAGCAAGCAGCTCTATTTACAGATTAACGTGGCCACGGGGCCGAGTTCAGGAATCTCACATCACACAGGTTCTAAATAGCCGGGCAAATATGATGGCTTGTACCAATTATTTGCAGTCACACTGTAAGCACGTGACTGGCTGCTCTGGTTACATAGTAAGGAAAGGTTGCGTGTTCATAGCTAGGCAAACAGAATTCCTTGCAGGACGCTGTTTTTGCAAGTTCTGTATTTATCTAGCGAGCCCCTCTATTTTTGTGGTAGGGGATTCTCCGAAAGGTAAACGTAATACGAGTCTGTTTGAAGCCGGCACCGGGAGTACTCTGCAAACACAGCCATTCATGGATCTTTGCAGGCACAGAGGGTCACCGCTATTCGCGGCTTCTGTCTCTGTGAACTCAACTAAAATTTATTTCTAACCCCCAAATCAATGCTCACGGTGCTTTCATGCTCATTGGGAGACATGTGCAGATTGGCAGAAATTTGAGTGCCTCCATATGCACCTTCCCAACTGAAGCTGGACAAGGTGACCCTGACTTCTTGCTTGGGCTCTCATCCCGTAAGCAAGTGTCCTTTCTGTGATCTAGTTAATGCCACATTTCCCACGTCTTTGTGGGTTTGTTCTTGGTTTGTTTGGTTTGGTTTGTGGTGATTTCACAGTTTCAAACGGCCTCCAAGGGTAGTGCTGAAGTGCTATCTGGTGCTCCTGGGCAGGGAAAATTCATGTGTTAGGTAAGCTTCATGCAGGTGTGAGCTTCGGTGCTGTGGCCTGTGAGGTGTTCGTGAATCGGCAGTAGATATTAAATAAGAGAATGTTTAAAGAGAAGCGCGCATAGAACAAGGTGATGCATTGATCGGTTGACAACATTTTGGGACAAGAGGCTCACAAGGAATCTGTCCTGTATTTGCCCCTAGAAGCAACGGTTCTGTGTTCAATAGCTCTGTGTTTGCCATGATGTTATTACAGACCTTGACGACCTCGAATAATGGAAACTACTTAGTTACCATTAGTAACAGTTTCTGTGGTTGTCTCCTCAACATCCACCGCCCCTCCCCATCCCCCAGTGTGGAGCAATCAACCTCAAAGTTTGGGTGGACTTAATGTCACCCCCAGATACAGGGTTGGGCCCAGACGGGTCTAAGCAAATCCTTGCTGTCCTATCCCTTCCGTTACAGTGATTTGGTTCCGAAAACGAGATCGTGTCCTAGGTTGGTCCAATCAGAGTAAAGTTTGTCTTAAATTACACTCCCCAGAAGTAGGATTGCCAAAGGTAAGACCCCTAAATAAGTTTAAGTTTCAGGCGGACAACAGATAATTTATAAGTGTAAGTATGTCCTAAATATTTCATGGGACACACTTATACTAAAAAAATTATTTGTTGTTTGGTGAAATGCAGATTTCCCTGAGCTTTTATATATTTTCATTTTACTTATTTTTAATATTTATTTTATTGTTACTATTATTAACTGTATCTTTGTTTGCTGAACCCGGCAACTCTGCCCAGACACAGACTGTGAAAGAAGGATTCATGTTCAAGCGCGGAATTAAGGAAGTGCCTGCTGGGGAGATGGTGAGGGAATGGGGAAGCCATACCAGGCTGAGATTCCAGGTAAGGTCCTGCAGAAGGGAGCTGGTTCTAGAGGGGAGGTCCAAGTACACAAGTCATGTTGCACCTGAAGCGAGGGGAGCTGGGTTTCCAAAACACACGAGGCAATTTTTGGCAAAGGAATTTGGCAAAGGCCCCCTGGGAATGTCAACTCTCAAGTGTCTCCAGTCCTTGCCAGAGCCTTTCCAGTGACCCGAGGGCAAAGCTCTACAAAGAGCGTTAGGTGTAGACCATTAAGAGGAAAGGCAGGGAATCAGTGCAGAGGATCCAAGGGGGCTTGAGGAGCGCACCCCGAATATCCACCCTAGAGCTTTTGCTCCACAGTCAGCAGAAAGACCCGGATGTCACCCGGGACCTATGTTCCCATTTGTTATTACAGCTGTCTTGTATCTCAAAGGGCAGGCGGCTGGAGAGGGACAGGCGGCCGGAGGGGGGCAGGCAAATGGTGTCCCCTCTCCAGTTCTCGTTCCCCTGGAACCCCAGAACGTTGTTGGAAAATAGGGTTTTTACAGATGACATAAGTTAAGATGAGATCATATTGGATTAGTGTGGGCCCTGAATCCAGTATCACTGACGTCCTCATAAGAAAAGATTACACGGTGGGGTGGGGAGGGGGCGGTGCCTGGGTGGCTCAGTCGGTTAAGCGACCAACTTCAGCTCAGGTCATGATCTCGCGGTTCGTGGGTTCCAGCCCCGCGTCGGGCTCTGTGCTGACAGCTCGGAGCCTGGAGCCCGCTTCGGATTCTGTGTCTCCCTCTCTCTCTGCTCCTCCTCTGCTCGTGTTCTGTCTGTCTCTCTCAAAAATAAATGAACATTAAAAAAAAACTTAAAAAAAAAGAAAAGGTCACACAGGGATGACGGAGGCGGAGGTGGGGAAGGTGCAGCTACAAGCTTGGGGCTGCAAGGACTGCCGCCAGCAGCAGCTGGAAGGGGCGAGGAAGGGAGGGTCTCAGAGGAGCATGCCCCTTCCAACGCCTTGGCTGCCCAGCTCTCGCCTCCAGTCTATGAAAGACTAAATCTCTGTTATTTTAAGCCACCTGACTCGTGATCATTTGTTACAGCAGCCCTAGGTAACAGACCAACAAGGCTGAAGCTGCCTCCGCAGAAGGAAAAGTGCCCGCAAGGAAATAGCTGGGCTTTTCTGTGCTGGGGACCGACGCACACCTGGGTTCGGCTGTACTGGGGCCTGTGCCGTATGGGCTCCAACAAGTCTCACTCAGATGGAGCTGGAGTTTCTCTTATAGCTGAAAAGTACCCTACCTGACACCTGTTTTCAGAAGTACTGCCTTTGGGGAAGGTGCTAGAAACCAAGGACATAAGACCTGTGCCAAGTTGCTTGTGACAAGTTCCACGTTAGCCCTGTTGTCACATCATTTCCCAGGACCTCTGCCTGCCCGGGGCCCGTAATATAGGACAGGACTTTTCCTTCTCTCCGTGGTGAGAGTCTGGGCTCACAAAACTGTTGTGGTGTGTCCATCCAGGGAGGGACCTTTTTGATGCCTGGTTTTTATCACCGTTAATAGTGGATACTGTGAGACATGGGGGAGGACTTTTGTCATCTAATTGTTTGAAGCTATGGCTGTTTCCCTGCAGAATTGGCCAAAGTCAATTCAGAGTGTCTGGGTGACCCTGAGAGACCCCGGATCTGTCGTGCGCGTGGTCCCCCTGGACACCCTCAGGGCTCTCTGCTTGACCCCTGTGGGCAATACATCCTAGATTCTGCTGCTTTCTTCCCTCTGGAATTCATAGGCAACATTCACCTGGGGTCTACAGTGCATGGAGCGCTCCGGGAGCACCGACTTTTAAGCGGCATCTCTAAGCAACAGCACCAAGTGCCTTAGTGGGTAAGTAAGCCACTGGGTCAGCCCAGATGGACGACCTCATCACAGGCTGAGCCGCCCGGGGGCACAAGCAGGGGCCCCAGATCAACTGCCGGCCGAGACAGTGCATGCTAGGCGAGAGGTCCCCAACGCCCCATCCCCTGCGTCCCAGTCCTGGCGCAGGAGACTCCTGGGGAGGAAAGACGCAGAGAGCCCCGTTCCAGGCGCTGCAGAAACCTGCCAAAAACAATTGGGCGTTTGCCTGTCGCTGGCTGAGGCTTTATCTGCGCTGATGCATACACAGAATTCTCTTTGAAGTCCACGGAATGTAATCAAGCGATTTTAAACGTTTGGTTTTCTGACGTTTTCTTTTTTGGAACTCAGGTTGTTTAAAGAGGTCTGGAATGTTTCGGAAGGGCAGGAGGGATGGGATTTCATTTTGATTCTGCTGTTCATTACTTGTGTAACCTTAGGTGCGTTCATGACTCCCATTGAATGGGTTCCATTGTCTGTAAAATCAGGATGATCCCTCCACCCATCACTGGATTGTTGTGAAGATTGCAGGAGCTAATGAAGGAATGTTACTTCCTCTTCCCACTGGTCTGCTGCTCTGCGCCCCCATTCCTACAGGGCCTCAGGGTCCCGAGGTGATTTGAACTTTTTCATATTTGTCATGGGAAGTCCCCAGGGTCTGGCCTTGGATTTTGTTCACCCCTTTTCATTCTGGAGCCCCACCAAGAATGGCAGCCCAGTGTAAGCCACTGTCCATCCCTAAATTAGAAGAGAACGTTACAAATTCTTTCACCCAAACTTTTGCATAACAGATGCCTTTCTTCTTTGCAGCCCCTAACTCATGGTCATCCCCCAATGCGGGGACCACCCAGCCAGTGGCGGACAGCCCAGTGGCCAGGAACCGTTTTCTTCACAGCCTGAGCTAAAACCGGCTCCCATAACTACTAACACCTTGGTCCTCTGAAAAGGCAGCATGGGTTCCCTTTGCCCTGTGCCAACTCTAGCCCTTTGAAGACAGTCCTGTGCCCCTGCGGAGGGTTCCCCTGCTGAACATCATTCCCCAGTGCTGTCTAGGGACACTCATTATCCTGAAATACAGGTTCCAAGGGCTAAATTTCATGCTTACAGATTCAAGTACATAAAAGCAAATCCCCAGTCTGCATCACTTAACTTAGTTTCGGATGCTGAGCCCCCATTCTGTTTGACAGATCGTAGTTACTTACTGACTCACCATTAGTGATTTCTTAGCCACTTGGGGGGTCTAACACTTCATCAATTCAGAGCATCCCCACCCCTGGGACCAGGATGAGTTTTGGGAGGGAGAGGATGTTAAGCCAATATCCTGCGTAAAGATGTTTCCACTTCTCAGAGGTCATCTGGCTTGAACCTGAGCAGGACCAAAATGTGCCTCGTCCTATCCAGCGCTTTGCCACGGTCTGTGGACTCCGACCTGACCCCCCACTCCAGGCCTGGGATAGAGCCAAGCCCTCACCGCGTCTCCTGGGAACCTCTCTGTGCTTTTTGCACCTGAGACCCCTGGCGGGTCCCCCGGGCCTGCCCTTACAGTTAACCTGCCCGCGAAAACCTTGGGGCCTTTGCATGCCGCTCCACAGGCAGGACGTTCCCCGCGGCCCTGCCACTCTTTCCCACACTCAACTGTCATGCCAGGCCCTCCGCAGCTCACTTCTTTTAGGCCTGCCTGCACAGAGGAAGCATTTTACCTTCCCGCCCTTAGCTCCCCCAGATTCAGGGCGGTCTCTGTCTCACGTCACCCCTCCCCAAATGTCTCTTTTTTTTTTCACTTACAGGATGAAAATCCATCCTTTTTTTTTTTTTTTTTTCACTTACAGAGTACCTGTTCTGCACCAGGAGTAAGTTGCTGTTTCATACCCACTATCCTTATCGTCACATGGCTCCTGCCAGGACAGTGTTAGGCCCACGTTGCAGATGACAGCCGGGGAGTTCAGAGAGCCTCTGTAATCCCAACGGGGACAAGCGGAGGACACGGTGGGCCGTAGCCTGAGACTACTGTGTGGCAGCCATTATGGGTCTTGCACTAGATGATGAGTTCACGGAGGCAGAGGCCACTACCCTGAATCTGGGGCTTAGCGCAGAGTAGAAACGTGTCACTGGCTCCTAGCTGCAAGGAGAGGGAACTGAGCAAATGCAGAGAGGCAAGCTGGGAAATTAAGGAGAACTGATGTCCCCGGGAACCAGTGACAGAGAATCAAGAAGGAACAAACTCCACTCTTTTTCTCTCTTCGGTCAGCCTGCCTCTGCTCCTGCCTGGCTCTGCAAGGTGACTCTTTTCTGTCTGTGGACCTGCTTCCCTATAGTCCCCATGACACTGACTTTGGCTGACCTGGCCAGAAGTATGTTTAAATCCCTCAACACCACCCACATGGCCCAGCTGTTTAAGGTCTCCATGCCCATCTGATCGGCCCCGTTTGATCAGACTCCATTCTTGGTTAAGCCAGTGGTGGCCGGGCAAGGGATGTGGGCAGGCGGGACGTAGGGGGCATCCCTACCCCCCTGCTTGGGAAAGGGCAGTTGTAGGAGTCCTGTTCAAGGTCACTCAGCAATAACTAGTGGGTTGGAGACAAATGTTGATGTTCACACCTTGCCCTGCAAAACCAGTCAGCTGCCCTGTGGTTGCTTTTGCTGTTTTCCGGGCAGATCAGCTCTGTTGGCCAGTGTCCCCATCTTCGTGTCTGAGCCCAGTGATGAGCAACTCCACCCCTACCCAATGACACTTCCCTCCCAGCCCAAGGATGAAGGCCCTTCCAGGTTAAAAGTGGTTCATATGCAAATCATCTGCTGTGAAATGGCAGAATGTAGTTCTCCAAGGGCTTCCAGAAAGGACAGTTCTGGGGGGTTGAATGGCAGATTAATTCTGATCCACAAATTAATTTTGTCTCTTTGTATATCAAGGGTGTGCGAGACTTATTTAATTTGAAATAAATGTAATTATAGAAATGAATGAGCTATCAAAATTTTAAACATATGATCCATCAATATTGGCATGATGTGAGTGGCTGGTTATTATAAATAAAATGGGTCTTTGGCAATATGGAATTCAATTTCCCCCACAGAGTGTCTCATTATATCTTGACATCTGGGTTAATGCTAAATTACAATCCTTAATTTCCAAATCGGAGCTTAATTTCTAAATAGGAGGTTAACATAAATAACCTCTCCAGCTGTGGGGCTTCTGGGGGCTCTGAGGAGAGAAACTTCAAGGCAGAACAGTCTGTGGTTTTGTGCAATTATCTGCCCCTCCAAATTCTCTCCCACCGGTAGAGCGTTAGTTTCAGGGCAGAGGTAGGAACCATAGCGGCAACACTTTCTGGCCCCTGAGAGTTTCCATGGGCTCCATCTGTTTGGTGTGATGGCGTGAGGTGTGGAGAGCCTCCAGACAGAACTGTCCTGCTTTCCCACCATCCAGGGCAAGGACGGGGCACCTTGTCCCTCACCTGCACCAGCCAGCCAGCCCCAGGGGGATTCTCCAGCCCTGCAGCCCATCGGACAGAGTAGGGCAAGGGGAGTGCTCTATCCAGTGACCATCACTGAAGGGGACACACAGGGACTTCAAAACCCACATCTAAGGGTGAGCTGAGGAGGGCAGGCTTCTAGAAGGGGCCGGTGGAAAAATACTGCAGAGCGAGAAAAAGTTAAAATCATTCTGACGACTCCGAGGAAGAAGCTTCATGAAAATGGTTCATGGCGATGGTCAGAGTAAAATCTCAGCAAACTGCCTAGCAGGGTCAAGTGATGATGCAGGGGGGCATGGCCTCCATAAGAGAAGAGCAGGAAACCTGGAGGCAGGGAGGGTCTGTGCCTGAGGTCGAGGTGCAGAAGAAGGCAGGTGAAGGTGGGAGGAAGGCACTTGGAGAATTACAGTCCTCCCCCGGGGTCAGTAAAGGGCACAGGGGACTGGGACAGCAATGGGACTGATGGCTTTGAGGACCAACTTGGCAAGTTTGCCCAGGATGCTGAAAAAAGGGGAGAAAATAGATGCAGATGATAAAAAATGAGTAGACTGCATGTTGAGGGCGGGAGAACAGTGCCAATTTCATCATGGGCTGGAATAGATATTCCTAAGGAAGGAAGGAGCTTTTGCCGAAATCCCCCCATGTCCGGCCTTCGCTGCCCACTGCCTCCTCCCACCCCCTTCAGGCTGCTCTATTATTCTCCATAGCACTGCCCGCAGCTGCCCGGAGCCCTGGTCCATTGTTTTCACTTGCTTAGTGGACTGTTTCTCTTAGAATCTCTTCACTGTTGTATTCCCAGTGCCTGGAACACAGGTTATCAAGAAATAATTTCTGGATGAGTGAAAGTGTAGAAGTAGTGATCAAATACAGTCTCAGAAAAAGGTTTCCCAGCTAAAGAGCTGTGTGTGTCGATTAAAAAAAAAAAAATCATTCAGAAGTGATAACCAACCAATCAGGAAGGATACTCCTACATTGCAAAGCCTTTGGAATTAAATTATGAAAAAAAATTTCTTTTTTAAAAAAAAATATTTTTTTAATGTTTATTTTTGAGAGAGAGAGAGAGACAGAGCGTGAGTGGGGAAGGGGCAGAGAGAGAGGGAGACATGGAATCTGAAGCCGGCTCCAGGCTCTGAGCTGTCAGCACAGAGCCCGACGCGGGGCTCGAACCCACGGACCGTGAGATCATGACCTGAGCCGAAGTCGGACACTTAACTGACTGAGCCACCCAGGCGCCCTGAAAAAAAAATTTCTTAAGCTACTAGGAAGAAAATTAAGAGTTACATCTCTGGGGCGCCTGGGTGGCGCAGTCGGTTAAGCGTCCGACTTCAGCCAGGTCACGATCTCGCGGTCCGTGAGTTCGAGCCCCGCGTCAGGCTCTGGGCTGATGGCTCGGAGCCTGGAGCCTGTTTCCGATTCTGTGTCTCCCTCTCTCTCTGCCCCTCCCCCATTCATGCTCTGTCTCTCTCTGTCCCAAAAATAAATAAAAAACGTTGAAAAAAAAAATTAAAAAAAAAAAAAAAAAGAGTTACATCTCAAGGAACAAGAAGAGATGTAGGCTCAGATTTCTCTTCTGATGCTTCAAATGCTAGAAGGCAATGGAGCCGTGGATAAGCCATTTTGAAAGAGAAGGTTCACGGCCCACGATGTTACAGACAGATCATCTGGCACAAGTGAAGAGAACTCACAGCCTCCTTCTAACATGCAAGCACTTCAGACCTCCAGTCTGTGTGCCCCTCCCCAGAGATCATTAGCCACAACCACGCCCTCTGGGCCACCCCAGAGTAGCAAATCACAGAACTCAGGAATGAGAAAGTTGTGTTATGAGACATCAAGTGTCCCTAGAAGGCTGGTCAGCTCCGCAAACCTCACCTGTCTGCACCAGGTGCGCCGCTGTGGTTCCAAGAATCCGGTGGGGCTGGTGCCTCCGTCCACAATAGCCTCTGGGTGAGATTTAAAGCACCCAATTTAGTCAAAAGGGTGAGAATAATCATCCTGGAGAGAACAATGCTGTGACTGTCAAATAATCCACTGGAAAGTCCTCTCCTGGGGACAAGGTCTAATAGCAACCTCAGAAGCTCAATTCGAGAGGATTGCAACAATGTAATCACAATAGTAATAAAGATTATGGTTGCAACAGTAGCGAGAGGTGGGAGGGGTTGGAGAACAGCAGTGTGCTCAAAGCTTTCTAGCTCATTCTCTCCACAGCCCTTTTAGACCGGTAATATCATCATGTATTCCCATTTAGTCTTTGGAGAAACCGAGGCTCAGAGAAGTTAAATGCTTCACTCACACGGCTAGTTAAGTAGCAGACCTGGATTCCAGCCTGAGCAGTGTGCGTAATATACGTTCTTCCTAAGTGCATATGAAACGTTCGCAAAGATAGATGCGTTTGCTAGACCATGAAATAAGTCTCAATTGATTTCAAAAGATCGAAATCCTATAGAATATGTTTTTTGATAACAACAGAATTTAATTAGGAGGGAAAAGAAAAAAATCCCAAACCCCCAAAACGAAAAACCCTAGAAAATTGCCCAAGTGTTGGATATATAGCATCCTTGTAAATAACCAATAACCTATAGGTCAAAGAAAAATAAACACGAGGGAAACCCAACATTTTTAACTTAATAATGAAAAAAAGCATCAAAAAATGTGGGATGAAGCTAAACCAGTACTTAGAAGGAGATTTCTATTAAAAACATTAGAAACTCAGGGGCGCCTGGGTGGCTCAGTCCGTTAAGTATCCAACTCTTGATCTGGGCTCAGGTCATGATCGCATGCTTGTGAGATTGAGCCCTGCATCAGGCTCCATGCATGGAGCCTGAGAAATAATAAATAAATAAAATAATAAACAAGTAAAAACTTAAAAAAAATAGAAACATATATTAGAAAAAAGAAAGTTTTAAAATCAATGACCTAAGTTTTCACCTGAAGAAGCTAAGTTCTTAAGAAAAAAAGTTCTTTGACCAGATAAATAAAATTGATAAGCTCCTAACAAAAATGATCAAGGGAAAAAGAGAGCAAATTATCACTATGAGAAAGGACAAAAGACATAACACTGTGTATCCTACAGACATTAAAAGAATAAAAAGGGAAACATTATAAACAACGCTGTGCCAATAAGTTTGACAACTCAGAGGAAATGAACAAACTCCTTGGAAAATATGCCTTATCCAAATGGACTCATTAAGAAATAGAAAATCAACCCTGTATCTGTCACACATTATATTCATAATTTTAACATTATTTCACACATACAAAAAATCCCTCTGGGTCAAGAAGGTTTCACTGGTGAATTCCATAACACAATTAAGAAAGGAAACAAAACTAATTTGATACAAACTCAGAAAACAGAGGAACAGGAATTACTTTCTAACTTGTTTCTTGAAGCCAGAATGACCCGGATACAACATCTGACAAAGGTGTGAGGGAAAAAGAAAATTATAGACCAATATTCCTTATGAATTTAGGCATAAAAATTCTTATATTTGTGGGGTCCTGGCTGGTTCAGTTGGAAAAGTGTGCAACTCTGGGTCTTGGGATTATGAGTCTGAGCCTCACCTTGGGTGTAGAGATTACTTTAAAACATTTTTTAAAATGAAATATTCTCGTATTTGTTTCTTATTCATGCTGTAACAAATCACCACAGACTTGATGGCTTAAAACAAGACACATATTGTCTTACAGTCTTGGAAGTCAGAAGTAGGAAATCAGTTTCACTGGGCTGAAATCGAGGTATCAGCAGAGCCAAACTCCCCTGAGCTCAAGGGGAGAATCTATGTGTTTTTCTTTTCCAGCTTCTAGACTACCTTCCTTGCCCCTTACTTCCGTGTTCAAAGCCACTCAGCCATGCAGCATCTTGCTTTGTGGTGACATTTCCCTGTCTTGTGGGGGTGAAATCTCCCTCTGCCTCCCTCTTATAAGGACCCTTGTGATTACATTTAGAGTCCACCCAGACAATCCAGGATGATCTCTCCAGGTCAGAATCTTTAACTTTACTCATATCTTCAAAGTCCCTTTTGCAGGTTCCAGGGATTAGAATATGGACCTCTTTGGGGACCATTCTTCAACTTATCACAATACTTAACAAAATATTAGCAAATTGAATCCCATCATATAAAAAAAGATGTAATCATGATTAAGTATAATTTACCACAGGAATTCAAGGCTGGTTTAACATTTGAAAATCAAAGATGTACTGGAATGAAAGATGAGGGATCTTAATGGAGTGTTGGAAATATTCCTTGACTGAGATGTTGCTTATACAGGTGTATGCAGGCATTAAAATACATTAAATTTGGGGCGCCTGGCTGGCTCAGTCAGAAGAGCAAGTGACTCTCGATCTTGGGGTTGTGAGTTGAAACCCATGTTGGGTATAGAGATTAATTAAATAAATGTTATATATTATATATTATATAATACTATATATGTATATATATATATATATAGGCACTTGGGTGGCTTAGTCAGTTAAGCATCTAACTCTTTTAAAAAAAAATTTTTTTAACGTTTATTTATTTTTGAGACAGAGAGTGACAGAGCATGAATGGGGGAGGGTCAGAGAGAGGGAGACACAGAATCTGAAGCAGGCTCCAGGCTCTGAGCCGTCAGCACAGAGCCCAACGCAGGGCTCGAACTCACAGACCGCAAGATCATGACCTGAGCTGAAGTCGGACGCTCAACTGACTGAGCCACCCAGGCGCCCCATAGCATCTAACTCTTGATTTTGGCTCAGGTTATTCATGGGATGGAACCCTGTGTCATTAGGCTCTGCTCTGAGCTGCTTGGGATTCTCTCTCCCTCTCTCTCTGCCCCTCCCCTGCTCATGCTCTCCCTCTCTCAAAGTAAGTAAATACTCTCTCAAAGTAAGTAAATAACTTAAAAAAATATATAAAATTTAACACTTATGATCTGTGCATTTTATTGTAAGTAAATTTTATCAGAAATAGAACAAAGCAATATAACAACAACAACAAAAACAACCCAGAGAATGATTCCCGTTTTTTAGGCATTAATATCAATGAGGAAAACAGGGAGAGAGCCAGATCCAGGAGGAAACCAAGGATTTGCTTCTGCACCTGTTGTGTTTGAGATAAGATTAGGCAAAGATGTCAGCCAGGCAGCTGCTCATGGGAGAATGAGAGGGACTGATGGGCTGGTGCTTGGGTGTAGAGGCAGGGAGAAGAGGGCCCAGGGCTCGGGTCTAGGTTTCCTGCTTGGATGATTGGGTGGCCGATGAGGCCCTTTGGTTAGATGGGACCTCAGAAGGAGGGTGATGCTGGCTGAGCTATCTGCTGGCGTCTCCTGGCCCGGGAAAGAATAGGCAAGGATCCTGCTGGGCTATTCCTCCCCTCAGGGCTTGGCTTTCGTGGCTTCTATGAGCACAGATGTGGTTCTGGGCGGCCAGCTAGCCTGCTCCATCGGGAACCTTCACATCTCACCTGTGGCTGCTGCCCCACCCACAATATGGCTGCCACGGAGGCCACTCTGCCTTTTCCACTCGTGGGGTCCTCTGTGGAGCCTGCCCTGGTGTCTCCATGGGGCTTTCCCTAACACAACGCCTTGCTAAGCAGGGAGTGCTGACCCTCTGACTTCACACGAGACATTTGGGTGCAAATGCTTGACCATCACTCTCTTTTTCAACATTTTATCCAGAAGTAATTTCAAATGTACAGAAAAGTTGCAAGAATAATACAGGAGCACCTATATACTATTGAACCAGATTCAGCCTTGGATAACATTTGGTTCCTTTTCTTTATCACTTGTGTTCCTCCCTCCCTCCCTCCCTCCTTCCCTTCCTTCTTCTCTTCCTCCCTTTCCCCTTCCTTCCTTCCTTCCTTCCTTCCTTCCTTCCTTCCTTCCTCCCACCTTCCTTCCTCCTTTCTTTATCTATCTATCTATCTATCTATCTATCTATCAATCATCTATCTATCTATTGTCAGTTCTCATTATTCCCAACAGTTGTATTCTTCTTTAAAGTGGTCAAGAACACTGAATTAGTGAATACTGAACCGTTGCTCCTGGGGAAATACCGGGTTAGTTTCCCTCCAGCCTCTGGTTATATTTTCCTTCAACTAATCAACACATAACCTTGTCTTGTATGTGTTTCTGTTTAAAAATACCTTACCTGATATACATCCTTGATTCATGAACACTGAACTCATGGCAACTATCCTGTCACCCACGACTGGATACAGCTTACCTAACACACGTCCTTTCCCTTTAAGCTTTCTTGCAGATAGCACTGCAGCATCATATTTAAAGGCCATTGTAAGCAGCAAAATCGCCAACAAAAAGCACAAAAATGTGAAAAACATGGCATTAAATAGATCCTGAAAAGGTCACTTGTTTATTGTAGAAGAGTTGAAACAAGAAAGTAGGGTCTCACACTGTGCACACTGGCGACTCAAATTTTCCATCCCTCTCTGTATGTCTGCAAAGGATGGCAAAAACCGGGTGAGTGTTGATTTTGGGGGTACAAAAGCATTTTAGTGAGTAGGCAAATTCGCAAATACAGAATCTGTGACCAAGGAGGATCGACTGTGTGGGGACACCGTGCGTGTCTACACAGTTGACCTTGAACGACATGGGATTGAACAGCATGGGTCCACTTACAAGCGGATTTTTTTCAATAAATACACCCATCCACTGTAAAAGCATTTTCTTTTCCTTACAATTTTCTTAACATTTTCTTTCTTCTAGCTTACTTTATTGTAGGAATACTGTTTATAATACTTAATACCATGCAGAATAGGCGTTAATCGACTGTTTACGTGATTGGTATGGCTTCCAGTCCACAGCAAGCTATCAGTTAAGTTTGGGGGGGAGCCAAAAGTTAAACACAGGGGCACCTGGGTGGCTCAGTCAGTTAAGCATTAGACTCTTGATCTCGGCTTGAGCTGACAGCGTGAAGCCTGCTTGGGATTCTGTCTCTTCTCTCTGCCCCTCCCCCCCTCGCTCATGCACGCTCCCTTTCTCTCTCTCAAAATAAATGAATAAACTTTAAAAATTAAAAAAAAAGTTAAACACAGATTTCAAACTGTGCAGGGAGTCGGTGCCCCAATCCCCATGTTATTCAAGGGTCAACTATACACACACGCGCACACACACACACACACACACACACAGATCTAATATGTTACTTTCCCATGGCTGCTATAACAAATTGCCACAAACTTGGTGGCTTAAAACAACACAAATTTATTCTCTTATAGCTCTGAAGGCCAGAAGTCCAACATCGTTTTCACTGGGTGAAATTCAAGGCGTCAGCCATGCTGGCCCCTTGAGTTTCCAGAGGAAAATGCATTTCCTGGCCTCCTCTGGCTTCTGGAGGCCCCTCCCTCAAGGCAGCCTCCGGGAGCCTATGGTCACATCTCCAAGTGCTCCTTCTGACCTCTACGCACCCCCCATAAGGACACCCGTGATTACATCAGGGCCCACCCAGATAATCCGGAGCAACCTTCCCATCTCAAGGTCCTTAACTGAATCACATTTGCAAAGTCTTTTTTCTACCATAGAAGTTAACACCCACATGTTTCAGGGATCAGGACATAGATATTTTGGGGGGTCATTCTTCAGCCTGCCACAGCATGTTTGTGCAGTGGGTAGGTCCACACACATACACAAACACACACAGGCTTTTCTTCTGAACTGTTTCAGAGTAAATGGCATACATCGTTGCCCTTTACCCTTAAATGCTTCCAGGTCTGGTTCCTAAGAAGGACTTTTTCTTATACAACTATCTTAGAATTAGCAACATCAGGAAGTTTTCAATAGACACAATACTTTAATCTGCAGGCATATTCAAATTTTGCTCATTGGCCCAAGAATGTCTTTATTCTTCCTTCAGTGTGGGACCTAGTCTGGGATGACATTTGGTTGTCGTGTCTTGTTATCTTATTTAATCTGGAGGATGTCCTCAGGTTTTATTGGTCTTTTATGGAGTTGACATTTTCCAAAATATACAGGCCTTAACAAAAAAGTAGAACACTGCCCATCTGAGGTCAGGTTCAGATCACGCAGCTCTGACTCCACGTTGTGTTCTCTGGAGGTCACGTCTGGAGGCCCACGTTGGGCATCTGCCCCTCATGGTGACCTCAATGGTGATCAACCCCAGATGTGACCGGACGTCTCTACTTTATACGGTTTTTCCCCCTTGCAAACCAATAAGCAGTCCGGGGGAGGCACTTCAGACCATGTAAATTCCCCACCCATCCCGTGGATTTACATCCATTCATGATTCTTACGTGAACCCTTCATAACTGAGAGGGTTGCACGCTGATGATTTTCTGCCACACATGCACCCCCTACGGCTACCAGTTGTCTGTCCCTCAGTGGCCTACTGTAAGCAAGAGGCCCATGCTCCTTCATTTACTTATTCCTCTGTTTACTCTTTACTATCAGTAAAACACAGGGTTCTCAACCTTGGTGCTGTTGACATTTTGCACCAGATCATTCTTTCTGTGGGGTGGGGACAGCCCTTGTGTTGAACGGTGTTCAGCAGCATCCCGGGCCTCTTCCCGATGGATGCCAGTAGTACGCCACTTGTGACCACCAAAATCGTCTACGGACATCGCCCCGTGCCCTGGGAGATAAAGTCACTCCCGGTTGAGAATCAGTTACAGAGATTCACGGATTCCTGTTTGTTCTAGTGGCTGATATTGATTTTGATGCTTCGATTGTCCCGTATTCGGCCACCAGGAGCAAACTCCAGCATGGGTCCTGTGTCCTTCCTGGCTTTCCAGTCACCTCCTCCCTTTCTGCCTTAACAGGATGTGCCAGGCTCAGCCTGTGTGTTCCCCGCCCCAGCCCTGGCATCAGCCGTTCCTCCCAGGAGCCTGGCACAGCTGTCTTCTCACAGTCGTATCTAAATGTAAATTTGAGGATTGCAGACTGAACCCAGTGAAGTTCAAGTGCCCCTGGCCTCTCCCTTGTGCCTGACTTCATCTCATTCCTCCGCCTGGTTTGCCCCTGCCCCTGCCCTGCCCTTTCTACTCCCTTCCACTGCCACTGGTCTCCCAGTTGAGACATCTTGGCGGGAGTTCATGGTGTTGGTGTTTGAAGGGCAAGGAGCCATGCCATCAGGCTCTAGGCCCCCAGTCCCCTGCAAGGACGGTTTGGCCCGTCTGATGGGCCTCTGGTTTCCTTGGGGGCAGGGGCCAAGGCGGCTGGGAAACGGGGAGAGGCTGATACTGGGGACACTCCTTGGTTCTGTGGCACCTGCCTCGGTACCGTGCGGTAATTTCCTCCCTTCCCTTCTGGCCTGTTGCATGACAGGGAAGAGCCAGCCCGTGGAAGCCGCTCTTCTGTATTCCAAAGGCGGGTGCTGTGTCAAAGGTCATAAAGAATCATCGCGGGAGGGGCTCCAGGTTGCTCATCAGCGTGTCCCCAGGCCTGAGTTCACTTGTCGCTCCTGTAGGTAAATACCTAACCGAACTCTTAGACTGTGTGCCTCTTGAAGCCAGAGATTCTATATTTTATTATTAAAAATCACAACCACAGAAAAAGTGGAAAGAATAGTAGGATGGACACCTGTAAACCCTCCGCCCAGATGTAGTTGTTCATAATTTGCCCTATTTGCTTTGTCAACATATGCATACAGATCAGTAGTGTTTGTTTTTTAACTGACCGTTTGAAAGGAAGTTGCAGATGTCATGATATTTCTTACTTACATCCCTTAGCATGTGTCTCCTAAGAATTGAGGACATTTTCCTACAAAACCATTATCATACGTAAAGAGTTCAGAATAATTCTCTAATATCTTCTTTTTTAAAAAAATGTTTATTTTCGAGAGAGAGGGAGAGAGAGAGAGAGACAAAACCATTATCATACGTAAAGAGTTCAGAATAATTCTCTAACATCTTCTTTTTTAAAAAAAGGTTTATTTATTTGAGAGAGAGAGAGAGAGAGAGAGAGAGAGACAGAATCTGAAGCAGGCTTCAGGCTTGGAGCTATAAATACAGAGCCTGACGTGGGGCTCGAACTCAAGAACTGTGAGATCATGACATGAGCCGAAGTTGGAAGCTTAACAGGCCGAGCCACCCAGGGGCCCCTCTAATATCTTCCAAAAACAGTCTGTATTCAAATTTCACCGACTGTCCCAAGACTGACCTTTATAGCTGTGTGTTTTTGTTTGTGTTTTTTCCCCCCTACTGAACCAGTATTCAGTCAAGGTTGACTTTTAGTTGCTGGATCTTTCTGGTCTCTTTTCATCTAAAACCCCAAACTCTCCAGCTTTCATTTTCCCATGATGTTGGCTTCTCGTGGGGCCAGGCCAGGAGTCCTGGAGAGGGAGGGATGGTGTTACCTTCACCTGTGTGTCCTCAGTGCCCAGGGCAGGAGTGGGACTGGGCAGCAAAGAGGCCGAGGAGCTGGGAGGCAGCCCCGCGGTGGCAGTGGAGTGGGGGCAGGGTGGACCCCACTCTTGCCCCTGCCCCCCCAGAAACCTTCCGGCTGCTGGCCTGTCGCCCTGGTGTCTATTCCCACCCACCACACCTTCATGCCTCACAGTGACACAGGTTGATGTCCGCGCTCATGCTTTGGGAGGTTTAATCTGTTTTATTGAATTTCCAGATTCTCAAATCAATACCATAATAATGTCCAGAAGAGATAGAATCCCACCCCAGGTATTTTGGCAAACAGAGTTAATATTTACACCCTGGTGGTTTCCCTTGACGGCCTCAAATAGCTTATTAAGTCTCACCATGAGGGAGTATCTCACCCAACGTGAGCCAGCATAGGGCACAGGGAAGCCACATGCTGCCACCCTCCAGGGGCCTCATTTCCAGGCCAAGGTGGGGGCCACAGAGGCGCTGGCCAGGAGGGGCGGTGCTCACGAGGCACTTTTAGCGGGCCCACGTGCAAGTTATTTTGAACCTCTCTGCATATCTCCGTAATAACAGGACCTCCTGCATTAGACGGGACCGTTATGTGCCAGCCTGGCCCTCTGAACCCCTACCAGGGCAATGGCCTGGCCACAGTGGTGTGGACCGAGCAGAGGCAACTGACAGGTGAATTCTTTCTCTGGGATTTTGAAGTAAGAGAAGTTGCCTATTAGCAGGGGCCCTTGAGATGGAGAAGGCCATGTTGGGGCCATGCAGGGACACAAGCTGGCTGGTTGCAGGCAGGGGACGAGGCCCAGAGAGAAGCAGGAGAGGAAACTGACAGGCTGAAGAGGGAGCAGGAGGCCAAGAGGCTCCCGAAACACCGCCACTGTGGGTTCCAGGGGCCTCGAGGTGCGTCCGCTTGTCCTTGGAGAACCCTCTATTCCTTACAAGGGCCTCTTTGTTAGCTGGCAAGTGGGGGAAGGTGAGTACCTCTACACTGAAGGGCGCTGGCCTGCCACTCCACTGCCTGGAGGGTTGTTGAGTTTGAAATGAAGCAGTGCTAGGTCGCATCCAGCAGGGTAGTTAGGCAAGTTAATAGGGCGGGGCGCTAATCCCTGCCTATCTCCCACCCGCATGGCCTGCCTGCAGGGGTGCTGAGCCACAGGGTTTACAGGCTTGAGAGGATTGGAAGGCCACCCCCAGGCCATCCCAACCCCCTTAGCCACCCTAAGGCTAGACATCGCTCTCATCGCGGCCCTACAGGAGCACACGGTTGGTGTTGGATACAGCTGGCACAGAACCGGAAACCGAGCACCTCCCAAGGTGCCCCTCAGGATGGCTCCATGCTGGACAAGCAAGGGCCCTGGTGGAGCCCAGCCTGGCCACAGGTGCAGAGCCCAGCATGAACCACACTGTAAAGAAGGATGGGGTCAGGCCAGTATCTTGGAGAAAGGGGGCAGTGAACGTGGCTTTAAAAGATAAGGAAGGCACAGGGATGGGCTAAGGGCCGTGGGGTCCCAAGAATGGCTTGCTGGTGTTTCTCGAAGGCCAGAAAAGGGCCCTGACTCCATCTTACGCCCTTGGCAGCAGGTGGTTAGACGTTAAGTGAGGCCTCCTCAGGACCAAGGGCAGGCAATGGGAGGGGTCACCTCCGGGTGCAGGCGGCACCGGGGTTTGTGGTCTATGAAAAAAAAAAGTGTCCAAACGCCAATGAAACAGACGAATGGTTGATGCTTGCTGATTGTCATCCCACAGCAGCAATTCGAAACGTCAGTGACAACATTTTCCTCTGTAAAAAAATCTTTTGTTGGTTTAAGTTCGAAATAATTGTTCTGCTTAGGTTTTCATAATACATGGGTAAGCCTTAAAGGAGCACACGTTTTGGAAACATTTTTTAATGTCTATTTATTTATTTATTTATTTATTATTTTAAAAAATTTTTTTAATTTTTTTTTTAACGTTTATTTATTTTTGAGACAGAGAGAGACAGAGCATGAACAGGGGAGGAGCAGAGAGAGAGGGAGACACAGAATCTGAAACAGGCTCCAGGCTCTGAGCTGTCAGCACAGAGCCTGACGCGGGGCTCGAACTCACGGACCGTGAGATCATGACCTGAGCCGAAGTCGGACGCTTAACCGACGAGCCACCCAGGCGCCCCTGTCTATTTATTTTTGAGAGAGAGAGAGATACAGACAGAGCGTGAGCGGGGGAGTGGCAAAGAGAGAGAGAGACACACACAGAATCGGAAGCAGGCTCCAGGCTCCGAGCTGTCATCACAGAGCTGGACGCGGGGCTCGAACCCACGAACCGGGAGATCATGACCTGAGTCGAAGTCAGGTGCTCAACCGACTGAGCCCCACCGATGGTTATTCTAGAACTAAATAATAAATCAGAAAAATAAAACATTATGTCACCATATGATTCTGTAAATATCTGAATCGTACCCTTGACAGATGTTTTAGTTTTATTAAAAGCCACCTACGAGTTACAGGCCAATTATTCATATAAAATATTATTACCTCAGCCTGTAACTAAAGGATCAAAGTTCAAACTGCGAGGTAGATCTAAAAAAATGCTAAATAAACAGTTGATTTTTTTCTGTGAAGTATTGTAATATTTTATTTCTTTTGTGTGTGTCTTTTCTTTTCAAGTTTTTAAAATTTTTCTTCACCTGGAGACGCCTGGCTGGCTCAGTCGGTTGAACGTCTGACTTCAGCTCAGGTCATGATCTCACGGTTCATGAGTTCAAGCCCCATCTGGCTCTGTGTTGTCAGCGC
Organism: Panthera uncia; assembly: GCF_023721935.1. Classification (NCBI taxonomy): domain Eukaryota; kingdom Metazoa; phylum Chordata; class Mammalia; order Carnivora; family Felidae; genus Panthera; species Panthera uncia. The sequence continues at coordinate 102,474,291 of NW_026057584.1, read as the reverse complement.
AGAGCCCGCGTTGGATCCTCTAGTCCCCTTCTCTCTCTGCCTCTTCCCTGCTTGCTCTCTCATTCTCTCAAAAATAAATGAGCATTAAAAAAAACTTCTTTACCTGAATGGTCGTGTGCATGTGTGCGTGTGTGTGGACGTGCGTATGTGATTTTCAGTAAGAGAGAAGTTTCACTATCGGTGTTCTCCTCTGGTCATTAATACTTTCCCATTACATGATTATACAGGAAGTAGGTTCATCGTAAGAGACGGGGGCAAGGGGGTCATAGATGAGCTCCTGGGTGTCAAACCGCTTGGCAAGTCACACGGAGGCTTTCAGAAGCCAGCACTCTGCACTCCCCACACCCTGCAGGCAGCCTGTGCTCACAGTGCGGCCTGGTGAAAGCCAGGGGACCTTCTTGTGCCTCAGTTTCTCAGCCTGGGAATGGAGATAGCCACTCTCACATGGCTACTGGGGGCCCCCAGGCAGTCAGGCTCCAAACCCCTGCTGGCTGAGGTGTGAGAGAGGAGCAGAGGGTCAAGGCCTGACGGGGGAGCCCGCAGGCTCGCGTTTTGGCAGAAGGCAGACTGGGCTTCTCCACTCCACCCGGGTGACTGTCGGTGAACACCAGCCCTTCCTGAGCAGCTGTTTCTCAGCTGTAAGAAGAGATGGTAACTGTTCTCTTTAAAGTCTCTGGGTGGGGGAGATACATGAAATAGCACACACAGCAGCCTGGTCGGGCCCCGGGCTCATGGCAGGTGTGCCGTCAAGAGAAAGTGGTTTCTATAACCACAACCTGGGGGGAGAAGTAGCCTCTTGAGGAGTGACAGGGGCCTCTGGAGGGCAGCAGGGGTACCAGGAAGGAGGAGGATCCGATCCAGGGCAGGAAGAGGGCAATCCAGCTCCCTCCACATGCTGACCGCACTGGCCTTCCCAGATTTCCCTCCTGTTCTTCCCACGGGGCTCCAGGCCCCCGCGCCCTCCAGGGAAGACCAGCCCAGACCCGGCTGTCATCAGAATCACCTTGGCAGCTGTCACATAATCCAGACTCCTGGGCTCCACCCCTATTTAGATTCCACAGGTGTGAGTTGGGAAATATGAGTCTTTTTTTAATTGAAGTAAAATTCACAGAACATAAAATTAACTATTTAAAAAAGTTATTTTTTAAACTTATTTATTATTTTTAAACTTATTTTTAAAGTTTGAACTTATTTTAAAGTTATTTTTAAACTTATTTAAACTTCAAAAGTTATTTGAAGTTTATTTATTTTTGAGAGGCGAGAAGAGAGAGAGAGAGAACGAGTGGGGAAGGGGCAGAGAGAGAGGGGGAGGCACAGAATTCGAAACAGGCTCCAGGCTCTGAGCTGTCAGCACAGAGTCCGACGCAGGGCTCGAACTTGGGAACAGCGAGATCACGACCTGGGCTGAAGTCAGACACTTAACTGACTGAGCCACCCATTTTGCACTATTTTCGAGTATACTCTTCGGTGTCATTTACTGAGTCCACAGTTTCATGCAATCACAGCTGTAGTTCCAAATATTTTCATCACCCAGAAGAGGAAATGATATAAGCAATCACATTCTATCCTCCCTCCTGCTAACACCTGGCAACCAACTAATACTCTTTCTGTCCCTGGGCTTACCTGTTCTGAGCACTTTATATAAATAGAAATGTATAATATGTGACCTTTTATGCCTGGTTTCTTTCACACAGCATCACGATTCCAGAGTTCATCCGTTTTCTGTGTTGGGGCCTATATCCGTTCTTCCTTCCTTTGTATGGCTGAATAAAATTCTTTCGTGTGGTTATACCAATTTTTCTTACACATTCCCCAGTAGATGGACATTTGGCTTGTTTCATGACGCTGAATATCTTTTCAGGTGCTTGTTGGCCATTTGTAGATCTTCTTTAGGACAACGTCTTTTCAAGTTATTTGCCCATGGGGGGGAAAAGTGGGTTCTTGTCCTTTTGTTGAGTTGTAGGAGTTCTTCATGCATAACGGACTTCTCATATATGCAAATATTTCCTCCCATTTTGTGGGTTGTCTTTCAACTTTCTTAATACTGTCTTTTGAAGCATAAATTTTTAAATTTTGATGAAGTTCAATGTATCTATTTTTGTTGTTGCTGTGTGTGTTTTCGGTGCCGTATCTAAGAACCCATTGACTAATTCAAGGTCATGAAGATTCATCTCTACATGTTCTTCTAAGAATTCTACCATTTTAGCTTTCCTATCTGGGTCTGATTCGTTTTGAATCAAGTTTTGTGTGTGTTGTGAGGTGGGAGTCCAATTTTATTCTTCTGTACGTGGCTATCCAGGTGTCCCACCGCCCTGTGTTGAAAAGACTCTTCCTTCCTTATTGAATAGTCTTGCACCCTTATCAGAAATCAATTGACCATAGACATATGAGTTTATTTCTGGACTTGCAATTCTCTTCTATTGATCTATATGTCTTCTATATGATCCTTCGTTAGTTCTGCAGTGGTTTGATGACTTCAGCTTTGTAATAAGTTTCAGTATCAGGAAACGTGAGTTTTCCAACTTTGCTTTTCTTTTTCAAGATTGTTTTGCCTATTTAGAGACCCTTGAAATTCCATATGAATTATAGGATCAGATTTTCCACACACCCCCCCTTCACTCTAAATTTAAGTAATTTGAGTTTTCTTTCTTTTTTCCATAGTCAGCCTAAGGAAAGGTTTTTAAATTTTGTACATCTTTTTAATGAACTAACTTTTGGTTTCCTTAATTTTCTCTATTGTTTTACTCTTCTCTATTTCATTTATCTATGCTTTAATCTTCATTCTTTGATTCTTTCTAGTGGTTTTAAATTTAGCCTTGCTTCTTTCTATAGTCCCTTGAGGTGTGAATTTAGCTTATTGGTTTGGGATAATTTTTCTTTTTAAATGTATGAATTTATAGTTATAAATCTGCCTCCTCACTGCTTTCATGCATCTAACATGGGTTGGTATGTATTTGTTTGTTTTTTCATTTTTTACTGTTTGTTTTTGAGAGACAGAGCACCAGCAGTGGAGGGACAGAGAGAGAGGGGGACACAGAATCTGAAGCAGGCTGCAGGCCCTGAGCTGTCAGCACAGAACCTGATGCCGGGCTTGAACCCACGAATTGTGAGATCATGACCTGAGCTAAAGTTGGACGCTCAATCAACTGAGCCACCCAGGTGCCCCTGTTTTGTTTTGTTTTGTTTTGTTTTGTTTTCATTTTCATCTCAAAGTATTTTCTTATTTCACTTGTAATTTCTTTTTTTGACTCATTGGTTGTTTAAGAGTGTGTTTAATTTCCACATTCTCATGAACTTTCCATTTTTCTTCTTTATTTATTTCTAGTTTCACTCCATTGTAGTCATTCTTTAAAGTCAGTTTTCCTGGATATAGAATTCTTGGCTGCTTTGTTTTCTCTCTCTCAGCACTTTATGTCATATTCTGACCAACGCAAGTTTCTGATGAGGAAACTTGTTAATATTTTAATGGATCCCTTGTTGGTGATGATTAGTTGTCTCTTACTGCTTTCAAGATGCTTTCTTTGTATTTGTCTTTCAACAATTTGACTACACTGTCTTTCAATGTGGGTCTTTTTGAATTTACTCGGCTTAGAATTTGGTGAGCTTTTTGGATGTGTAGACTCATATCTTTTATCAAATCTGAAAAGGTTTGGGCCATTATTTATTCATTCAAATATGCTTTCTTCCCCATTCTTTCTTTTCTCTCCCTTTGGGACTCCCATTGTACATATATTTGTATAATTGATGGTACCCCACAGGTTTCCTAGGCTCTGTTTATTTCTCTTCACTCGTATTCTGCTCTTCACTGGGATAATCTCAACTGACCTATCTTTCAGTTCATTGATTCTTTCTTTTGCCTGCTCAAATCTGCTGTAGAAGTGAATTTTTCATGTCAGTTTTGTACTTTTCCACTACTAAATTTCTATTTGATTTCTGTTATGTTTTTCTCCTTATCTACATTCTCTGTTTGGTAAGATATGATTCCCCTGGTTTCCTTTAGTTCTTTCAACATGTTTAAAACAATTTATTTGAAATCTTTGTCTAATGAATCCAATGCGTGAGCCTCCTAATTGACAGTTTCTAATAATTTTTTTTCTCCTGTGAATGTACGATATTTTCTTATTATTTGCATGCCTCATAAGTCTTTGTCAGAAACTAAAGATTTGTTGGCAACTCTGGAAGTCAGATTCTCCTTCCCTCCCCAGGGTTTGCTGTTGCTTGTTAGGTTGTTGTGTGCTTGTTTGGTGACTTTCCTAACCTATTTTTGTAAAGTCTGTATTGTTTGTCATCTGTGACCACTGAAGTCTGTGTTCCATTAACTTAGTGGTCAACTAGTGTTTTGAAGAGTTTTTATTTGTCTGTTTTGTTTTAATTCTTGGGACTAAAAAAAAAAAAAAACAGAGAAAGAGAAGAAGAAAAAACTGCTTTCCCAGTCTTTGAAGATTGCCTCTGTATAGGGACATTTCTTCAACGCTTAGCCTGCCATTTATCATTGTGTCTTAGCCTCCACTTCCTGCTTGTATGGAGACTGAAGGTAAGCCAGAGGTGGAAGCTTAGGGTCTTCTCAGATTTTTTTTTTTAATGTTTATTTATTTTTGAGAGAGAGAGAGAGAGAGAGAGAGGCGGAGAGAGAGGGAGACACAGAATCCGAAGCAGGTTCCAGGCTCTGAGCTGTCAGCACAGAGCCTGACATGGGGCTCGAATCTATGAACTGTGAGATCACGACCTGAGCTGAAGTTGGACACTTAACCAACTGAGCCACCCAGGCGTCCCTCAGATCTTTTCTGAGCCAACATCCAGCCCTGGTCATATGTGTGATCTTCTTGGCATTCTGCCAACCAAGAATAATCTACTTGGCAAAGTCCACCTTCACTATTGAAGGAGAGATAAAGAATTTTCCAGACAAGCAAAAGCTGAAGGAGTTTATCACCATTTGGCCAATCTTACAAAAAATGGTAAGGTTTAAGCTAATATTAAATGTAAATGGATGAAATTCTCCAATCAAAAAACATAGAATAGTTTGAGTGGATAATAAAAACAAGACCCAAATATATGCTGACTATAAGAGCCTCACTTTAGCTTTAAGGACACACACACACACACACACACACACATTGAAAGTGAAGAAATGGTAAAAGATACTTATGCAAATGGAAACAAAAAGAAAGCAGGGGTAGCTATACTTATACTAACCAAAATGGACTTTAGAATAAAGACTGTAGTAAGAGATAAAAACAGTCATTATATAATGGTAAATGGGGTCACTCCAACAAGACTATATAACATTTGTAAGTATTAATACACCTAACGTAGAAGGGCCTAAATATATAAGCACATATATGCAGACCTGAAGAGATAGTATAATAATAGTAGGAGCCCTCAATACCCCACTTTCAACAATGGACTAATTATCTAGACAGAAAAATCATAAGGAAACATTGAACTTAGACCACACATTAGATCAGAAGGATTTAACAAACACTCACAGAACATTCCATCCAGAAGCAATAGAATACACAGTCTTCTCAAGTGCACAAGGATTGCTCTCTAAGAGAGATTATATGTTGGGCCACAAACAAGCCTTAATAAAATGCAGATCAAACTGATAATGAGAGAGCACCTCACGTTTCTAAAAATGACTATAATTAAAAAGACAAGAATCATAACAAGTGTTTGGTGAGGATATGGAGAAAAAGGAACTCTTGTGCACTGTTGGTGGGAATATAAATTGGTGCAGCCACTGTGGAAAACATCATGGCAGATCTTCAAAAAATTAAAAAAAAAAAAAAGAAAAGAAAAATAGAAATACCACATGACCCAGCAATTCACTTCTGGATATGTATTCACAGGAAATGAAATCACTGTCTCAAAAAGATCTCTGCACCCAAATCTTCATTGCAGCTTTATTCACAATAGCTAAGACATGAAAAAATCCTAAGTGTCCATCAATGGATAAAGGAATAGAGAAACTGTGAGATATATGCCAGCATGGTATCTATAATTAGCAATACCGTATTGTATATTTGAAAGTTGCCAAGGGGCGCCTGGGTGGCTCAGTCGGTTAAGCATCTGACTTCAGCTCAGGTCACGATCTCACAGTCCGTGAGTTCGAGCCCTGCATTGGGCTCTGGGCCGATGGCTCAGAGCCTGGAGCCTGCTTCTGATTCTGTGTCTCCCTCTCTCTCTCTGCCTCTCCCCCGTTCATGCTCTGTCTCTCTCTGTCTCAAAAATAAATAAACGTTAAAAAAAAATTAAAAAAAAAAAAAGAAAGTTGCCAAGAGAGGGGTGCCTGGTGGCTCACTCGGTTAAGCATCTGACTCTTGATCTCAGCTCAGGTCTTGATCTCAGGGTTGTGAGTTCAAACCCCAGGTTGGGCTCCATGATGGGCACAGAGCCTACTTAAAAAAAAAAGAAAAAAGAAAAAAGAAAAAAAGTTGCTAAGACAGTAGATCATAAAATTCTCATCATAAGAAAACAACTTACAACTTTGTGAAATGACAGATGTTAACTAAACTTATTGTGGTAATCATTTAATAATGTGTATATATACCAAATCATTATGTGCTATACCTAAAACGGATACAATATTATATGTCAATTGTGTCTCAATAAACCTGAAAAAAAAGATCGATAGGATCCAATCTTCAGGAGCCCACAGTGACCAAAGCTAGAACAATTTGAGTGAGAAACTAAATTATGGTATTCGATCTTAACCCAAAGAACAAAATAAAATCCACATGTCCATATTGATATAAGTAATCAAATAAATGAATAAATGGTAAACAGAGGCAGCTCTTCATTACATTTGAATTCTATTAATAAATGTAGGAGAAAAGAGAGAAATATATATTTTCATGTGTATATGAAGTCCCAACATCTACAGTCAGCAAGCTGGAGATGCATTAGAGACAATGGTGTAGTTAGAATCCGAGTCTGAGCTGGAAGGCAGGGACAACCGATGTTCCAGTTCAAAGACAGGCAGGCAGAGATCAAAATCTCCCTTACACCAACTTTTCACTCTACTGAAGTCTTCAGTTGATTAGACGAGGCCCACCGCACCGGGGAGTACAATGTTATGCTCACTCTACTGATTCAAAAGTTAATCTAATCCAGAAACACCCTCACAGATGCGCTAAACCAATGTTTAATCAAATATCTGGGCATCTTGTGGCTCAGTCAAGTTGATGGATAAAATTAACCATCTTAGCTGGTTCTTGGGTTCTCGCCTAAAGACAACTGGTAAATGGTGGAGATGAGGAAGACTGGAGGAGAGGGAAGTTTGGAGACGAATGTTAGAGATGCCTGTGAGACCCCCAAGGGACTGTCAAGCAGGCAGTTGACTATAAGAATCCAGAGTTCACGAGTAAGGTATACATTTAGAGCCATTGGTGCATAGATGGAATTTAAAGCCTTGAGATGGCGTTGAGCGCACCAAGGGAGAGAAGCAGAGGAAAGGGCTGGGCAATGAGCCTGGGGTCCTCTACCATTCAAAGCTCAGTGGGTTGAGGAACCAGTGGCAAGATGGTGAAGGAATGGCCCTGCGGCCATCACTGTTCTGTTTTCAACGTTGGCTGACATGGGGGTGTATCAGTTGCAAATCCGTGTAACCAGACAAGCATCTGACCCCCCACTGCCCCCAGTTCTCTGGCTGCCCCCCCCCCCCCCCACCGTTTGCTAAGTCCATCCCAGCCCAATACACATTGCTGAGTGCCTCCTATGTGACAAAAACATGGCACCTGCCAGCAAGAGGCTCACTGTCTAATGGGGAAATTGACTGTTGGCAGAACGCGTCAGTGCCCAGGGAGATAACTGTCACTTATTCAAGGAGTAATCCATTGATCGAACCCCTACAGTAGAGTCAGGTACAACTGAAAGAACTAAGAATGCAAAACCAGAGGAGACACGCATGGCCTGCTTTCTAGGATCTTACAGTCTAGTGAGAACACGGACCTCAAACAGATATCTCACATTTTATTTATTTATTTATTTATTTATTAAAAAAAATTTTTTTTTTTAACGTTTATTTATTTTTGAGACAGAGAGAGACAGAGCATGAGTGGGGGAGGGTCAGAGAGAGGGAGACACAGAATCTGAAACAGGCTCCAGGCTCTGAGCTGTCAGCACAGAGCCCGATGCAGGGCTCGAACTCATGGACCGTGAGATCATGACCTGAGCCGAAGTCAGACGCCCAACCGACCAAGCCACCCAGGCGCCCCAATATCTCCCATTTTAAAATACGGCCAATTCTTTCCTGGGAGACTCTATCATACGCTCTACTGAGAGCCAGACCTACCTAGGGAGGGAGGAAGGTTGCTTTGCAGGAACTGACCACCCTCCGCTCCCCTGCTTCTCTCTCGCTCCCCCAAAACTTCACCGTCAGCGTGTGATGCAGAGGGCACAACCGGAAGGAAATGAGTCATTTTATTTCAGTTCATTTTTACAACCAACGTAGGGAACAGAGTTGTTTCTGTGTTCCAGTACCTGGCAAGTCGGGCAGATGAAGTTAAGCAGAGGCTGACGTAGCTCCACACGTGCCTGTATACACACCCCACACACACACACACACACACACACACACACGTGTGCAAACCCCCCCCCCCCCCCACACTGTTTTCTGGCTTCCAAATTTCTTAAGTGTTAGGTCATTTTCCTCCCTGGCCAAATGGCTGTCTGCCGAGTGCTGGGGCGGCCCATAAATCGTCCCACCCGTAATATAAAACACAGCCCTTATTGACAGCGGGTCTGCTCGTAGAAGCCATGCTGCCAGCTCGTAAAGCAGGGCCTGGTGTCACTCCCACCGAGCGGAGGCAATAAAGGGCACGGGGGAATTACCTCGCGCTCTGGCAGCTGGCCGCACCGCAGGGACCACGGCAGCGGGCCTAATGGGTCCCCCGCCCCCACCGCCTTGTAAAGCATTACAGTTACACACAATTCCTCCCCTGTCCCTTGGCCCCATCGTCAGACGTTCTCAGCCGGTGCCGCAGGGGATGACCGTTGCCCAGCTCTCTCTGTCCAGACCCGCGGGCAGCACGGCCCCCTGCTGGGACAAGACTCCCCGGGGCAGACGGTTCCCCAACCTTCAGGGGTCCTCAGGATCATCTCCCTCCCCGGTGACTGTTATCCCAAACCTTCCGCACTTTTCTCAAGCCTCTGATCACACTTCTCCCAAAAGACTGCCCAACGCCTAGGGCGACGGAGAGGACGGGCCTTCATTCTCCCCAGTCCCAAGCCCGCAAGCCTAGCTCCATCTGCTGAGAAAAAAACCACAAACAAACCCTCTCCAGCTACTGTTGTCTCATTCCTTTTCCCTCCCCTGGCAAACTTCTTCAAAGAGTTGTCTCTAACTGCTTTCGTCATTTCCCACCTCCCACTCCCTTTGCCCACCGCCCAGCCCACCCGGCTTCTGCTCCCGTCACCAATGAGCTCATTCTGCAAGTGTCAATCACCCAGTGAGTTCAAGCTCACAGGTGCCCTAGAGGAAAAGAACAAAGCAGGTAGGGAGGTGGCTGTGTCATTTTAAATAGGGTAGTTAGAGCTGGAGAAGGCAAGGTGTGAATCGTGAGTCATGTTTATATATCGGGAAGAACATTTCAGCAGTGGGAACAGCCAGTGCAAAGGCCCCGAGGCAGAGTGTGCCAGGTGTATACATGGGACAGCAAGGGAGTCAGGGTAGATGAGGTGGTGGGGAAGGAAAGACCATGAGGCCTGAGACAGCCTTGGATGCCATAGGTCTTGGGCTGGCTAGGAGAGGCATGGGGTCAGTGCTACGCAGAGAAGTGATGTGATTTTTTTAAATGTTTATTTATTTTGAGAGAGAGAGAGAGAGAGAGAGAGCCAGGAAGGGGCAGAGACAGAGAGAGAGAAAGAATCTTAAGCAGGCTCCACCCTGTCAGCACAGAGCCTGACCCGGGGCTCGATCTCACGAACTGTGGGATCATGACCCGAGCCAAAATCAAGAGTCAGAGAAACTTAACGGACTGAGCCACCCAGGCACCTCTAGTGACATGATCTGAAAGTTTGCTCCAACTGGGGAATGAGAAGAGGCTATCGGAGACAAGGGTGGGGTGGGGGCCGGTAGACCAGCAGAAAGGCTTGGGATGGACGGCAATATCCCAGGGGCACAGAGAGCTGGGAAACGAGCTCTCTGCAGGAAGGAAAGAAAGCCCGGGGTGAGATCATTTCACTGAGAAACGCTCCTGGCTCCTGTCGTGGCGGAGTCGCACCTCCAGTGGTCTGACAAGCTGGCGAATTTCCTGCCAGCTGGTGCTAGGGGGCCCCAGCACGCCTCAGGGGCCCTGAGGGTTCATGGGGAAGTGAGCCGATTCTGGATATTCTCTGAGTTTACAGTCAAAAGGACTTCCTGACAGGCTGGAAGAGGATCTGGAGAGAACGGCGGGGGCCTGCGAGGATGGCCCAGTCTAATGGCAACCAGGAACATTCGGGACTGGGGCCACCGCTCCTGGAAACGTGCTTTCCTGGGACGTGGGGCACTACCCCACTCTGCTCCTTCTCTGTCTCTTGCTGTTCCTTCTGGAGTCCCTGGCAGCCTCCTGGCTCTGGCCTCTGATTCCTGGGATTTCTCGAGACTCCTTTGCAGGCCCTCTCCTTTCTGAGGCCCTGCTGTGCCCCAGGTGACCTCCCTCATGGCTCTCGAGACCTCCTCCGTGCAGCCGGCCTACAAGCCAGTGTCACGGCCCCAGCTTCCCCCGGGGCTCCCGAGGTGCCTCTTCAAAAACATGTTAAAATCAACCTTTGCAAATCTGAGCTCACAATGACCCCACCCCACCCTGCCCCACACTGTCCCCACCCCGTCACACCTGCTCTCGCCCGAATCTCCCTATGTCGGGGTCAGGCCATCAGAAACCTGGGACTGCTTCCTGACACCTCCCCCCGCTGCTCCCTTGGGACCCTTTGCCAAGTCCTGCGGGTTTCACCCCCTAGGTCACTCTTGAACCCACTCACCACTGTGATTTCTGTCACCATCCTGGTGCCTGGGCTCCTGGTGTCCCCTTGGACACCCTGTTAGACCTTTTCCCATCGTGCTGCTGGGTAAGCTTTCCCACATGCAAGACTCTCAAGTCATGCCCTTGCAAAGGCCTCTCTCATGTGGCCTCAGGTCTCAGGACAAAAGTGAGGTCTCGCCCTGGTCTCGCGGCCTGGCATCATCGATCGGCCTCCCTCCTGACCTCTTCAGGCCTGTCACACAGTGCTCTCACCCTCAACCAGCCACACCAGCCTTCCTCCACTCTGCCCCATGCTCCCTCCTTCCTACCTCAGGGCCTTTACACATGCTCTTCCCTTTGCCTGGAGTACTTTTCCTTGTGCTTTAAGGAGGCTCAGCCGCTGCCTTCTCGGAGACGTCTCTGGTCAGATCTGCCTGCTGAGCTGTCTCCCAGTACCACGTTCCCCTCCTTCATGACACGGATAGCTACAGCTGTTCCTCTGTTTGAGCAGTTCGTTGATCGTGCCGGTTCCCCCTCCCCCCCCTTGCCTGGATGTTGCCCACCGCTGTCTTGCCACGACGAAGCGAGGGCACCGGAGCTACTGTCTGCACCTGAATCCTCGTCTGCCACGCAGGGGCAGCGCACTCCCGGATAAGTGATTTCACTTAACTAGAGGCAGTAGTGAACCTGTCCTGTAGGATCGTTGTGAGAATTACAGGGCTCAGCCAGCCGGAAGTGCCTATCATGGCACCTGCCAGGGAGGAAAACGCCGCGTGTGGGGTGGGTAGAATCATTGCTGCAGGCCCGTCTTCATCCTGCCTGGCATCTGTGCCCCGGCCTCGGCCTCCTTGTGGGCAAAGTGAATCTCCTCGCCCTTTTCACTTTGGGTCTGGTCGCGTGATCTGCTGAGGCCCCTGGGATGGGGCTCCAGGGACAGCATGCCAGTTCTGAGTCTAGGCCTTCAGAGACCTTGCAAAGGCCCATCTGTCCTCCTTGCTTCTGCCGTTGCCTCGGGAAGAGTCTCCCTGGGTCCCTGCTGTCCCCTCAGCCTGCCCTCCCAACCCCCCACGCAGCAGGCTCTCTTGGCCAAGCCTGCCTGGACCCACTGACGCCTGGCTGGCCTGTGACAGTAAGCGACCATCGGTCTAAGCTTATGACTTTTGGTATGGTTTGTTCCCAGCATTTGGTGGCAGTAGATAATCTGGGCTGGTAAGTGTAACGAGCTTGGGACAGAGGAGACATTTACGATAGCTCCCTGTCCACACGGGCATGTCCCCAGGCTGGCTCTTGAAGGCCATCGAAGCCTTCAGAGCCATCTGCCCCTCACGTGTCATGTAACAGCCAGGGCTCAGCCAGAGATGCAGAACTGCTTTGACAGAGAGAGAGAGACAGACAGACAGACAGACATAGACAGGCAGATCTGTTGTGGGGATCTGGCCTCACACAGCTGTCAAGAGATGGTCAAGTGAGCTCTGTAAGGCCCTTGTCTCACGTCTGACGCTGGGGCTGGAAGCCCCTGGGGCACGTGGGCAGGAAGGGACGGTGGATATAAAGTGGGGACGGCGAGGACAAGCTGGAGCCCACAAGGACAAGATCTATGTCAGTTCCTGTCGCCTCGGCCCCGATGGCACAAGTGGCTTTCGGAAGCCAGGGCCCCTCATCATGGGACTGAACTCACCCGCCTGGTCCTGGCGTTGGGGAGGCTGAAGAAGGTCCACGGGAGGTGAGTGGTTGCAGCCAATGTTGTCCCACAACACCTGACTGCACCGGCGGGTGGCTAACAACACGAACGTGCCACGGAAAGCCTGCTGCTTCCCTACCCTTCCACCTGCCAGACCTCCCACCCCAATCTCTCTTGGGACCCATCTTAACCAGAAATGCTCAGAAAAAGGAATCCTGGGAAGCATGGTTAAGCCTAGCCTAGCCAGGACATCAAAGCCACTATAGCTCATAAGTACCCCTCAGACTTACTCTTTTCTTTCTCTCTTTTTGAGAGAGAGAGAGAGAGAGAGAGAGAAGTGGGGTCACCTGAAGTGGGGCTCATGCTCACCCTAAGCGGGGCACGGAATCACCCAACGTGGGACTTGAACACACAAATGGTGAGATCATGACCTGAGTGAAGTCAGATGCTTAACTGTCTGAGCCACCCAGGGGCCCTCCCTCAAGCTGATTCTTAGGACACAAGTCACTGATTAAACGGGTTCTCACAAAGGTGGGATTAGCCAAAGGACTATTTCTGTGATGCTGACATCACGTGGGTGTGGTGAAAGAGATGATGCTCGCCGAACACCCGCTACGGGTCGGGTGTTTTACACGCCTGTCTCATCGAACCCTCAAAACAATTTTGAAGGTGGGGAATTTATCAAGCCCGTCTAACAGATGAGGCCATTGGGGCTCCTGGCCTCTTATGTCTTCCCCAAGGCAGGCTGGAGGTCCGAAGGGAAGAGAAGATTCGTCTTCACTGTATAGAGAAGAACAGATGGCTGGCTGGGTCTTCGTCTGGAAGGAGGCCCCGAAGCCCTCCAGGGGAGGAACCAGGGGAGGAACCAGGGGAAGAGACTGGCCTTTGTCCATCCCTGTAAGGATGGACGTGTGCGTCCCCCGGCCCTGGAGGGTCTCATAGCACTTACCGTCTGGGGTTCCTGTTTGGGACCCGGATGGGCTGCCAGAATGGTTGTCTTGATCATTATTTATGCGTGCACTGCTTCTCCCAACTGGACGGATCTCCACACAGAGTCACCAGCGTTTTGAGGGCAAGACCTCTCTCTTACACCTCTGTTTCCTACCCTCTGTCCCACCTTCCCTGTTCTGTCTCCTAGATGATAGGCTCCCAGTTGGCCTCTGGCTTCAGTCTAACCAACCTCTTCTGATCTAGTCTTGGGAATGAAATGTAAAGTAAGGGCTCCCAACTTTTTGAAGAGTGAAGTTAACTTCCTCCTTCCTTCCCTCCCTCTTCCTTCCTTCCTTCCTTCCTTCCTTCCTCCCTCTCCTCACTCCCTCCC
>NW_026057584.1:102448352-102460336 GCF_023721935.1 Panthera uncia | reverse complement strand
CCTCTCTATCTCTGTCTCCACTCCTACCCCTCCTTCCTCCCTCCATCTTTCTACTTTCTTCCTCCTTCCTTCCTTCCTCTCCTCCCTCTCCTTCCTTCCTTCCTTCCTTCCCTATGTCTGCTCCCTTCCTCCTCCCTCATTTTTTTCCAGTGTACAGTTATGTGAAATTTAACACCTGTATATACTTATGTCGTCACCACCACAATCAAAATAGCTTCCTGACTCGAAAAACCCCCCCTTCGCTACCCTTTGTAATGACACCCTTCTGCTACCTCCCCCCCCCCCCCCCCGGCAACTCCTGGTCCGTTCTCCATCATGATAGCTTTGTTCTTTCAGGAATGTCATATAAAAGGGATTATTCCGTATGTAACCTTCTGGAACTCAGCAGAATGCCCTTGAGATTCACTCAAGTTGGTGCATGTACCCGTCGTTCTTACCTTTGCACTACCGACTGATTCTATTGTCTGGATGTACCCCAGTTTGTTTATCCATTAATCTGCTCATGGGCATTTGGGTTGCTTCCAGCTTTTGGTAATTATGAGTAGAGCTGCTGTAAATATTTGTGTGTAGGGTTTTGGGTGAACCTCCGTTTTCACTTCTCGAGGGTAATTATCCAGAAGGCTTGCTGGGTAACTGTATGCTTAGCTTCATAATAGACGGCCAGGCTGTTTCTCAGAGAGGCTGTACCATTCTGCATTCACACCAGCAGCGCATGAGTTCTGGGTGCACGGTGTCTTCACCAGAACTTGGCTGTGTTAATGTTTTAGCCATTCTAATAGTCGCATGGTTGTATCTAGTGGTGTTTACATTTGTACTGCCCTAATGGATAATGATGTTGAACGTGTTTCCGTAGGCCTATTTGCCATCCATGTATCTTTTTAGTGAAGCACCTGTTTAAGCCTTTGCCTCATTTTTAAATTGGGTTGTTTGTTTTCTTAGTGTTGACTTTTGGGCATGCTTTATATATTCTGGCTACAAGTCCTTTGATACATGATGAAAACTTATTCTCCCAGTGTGTTAGGTTAGCCTTGTCATCTCCTTTTTTAAAATTAAAAAAAAAAAAGTTTTTATTTATTTTTGAGAGAGAGAGAGAGACAGAGCATGAGTGGGGGAACGGGTGGGGCAGAGCGAGAGGGAGACACAGAATCCGAAGCAGGCTCCAGGCCCCGAGCTGTCAGCACAGAGCCTGATGCGGAGCTTGAACTCGTGAACTACGAGATCATGACC
Organism: Panthera uncia; assembly: GCF_023721935.1. Taxonomy (NCBI): domain Eukaryota; kingdom Metazoa; phylum Chordata; class Mammalia; order Carnivora; family Felidae; genus Panthera; species Panthera uncia. The sequence goes on along the minus strand of NW_026057584.1, from coordinate 102,459,109 downwards.
TGAACCGAAGTTGGAGATTCAACCGACTGAACCACCCAGGCTCTTTTGCAGAGGCCACAGCTTTCATTCTGATGAATACAGTTTACCAGGTTTTTCTTTTATGGGTCATCATTTTCATGTGCATATGTACTCTTTGACTAAGCTCAGGTCACAAGATTTTATCCTAAATATTTTATGGTTTTGTATTATATATTAGATATACAGTCTATTTTGATGCAAATCTCTGAAGCATGAGGTTTAGGTGGGGGTGTTTTTAGGATCTTTTTGTCTGTGGCTATCCAGTTGTCCCAACACCATTGGTTGAAAAGGCTACTCTCTTCATTGAATTGCCTTTGACCTTTGTCACAAATCAGCTGGTCATACTTATGTGGGTTTACTTCTGGATTCTCTGTGCCAGGGATTGGCACGCGTTTTCTGCAAAGGGCCACATAGTAAATATCTTAGGATTTGTGGGCCATACACTCTCTGTTTCATATCCCTTTTTAAAAAACAACTCTTCCAAAACGTAAAAACGATTCTTAGCTTGTGGGTCTTACAAAACTAGACCACAGGCCAGATTTGGTCTTCGGGCCCCACTTTGCCGATGCCTACTCTGTCGCATTTCATTGATCGGTGTCTTCCTTGTCGCGACTACCACACTGCCTTGATCGTGGTAGCTTTGTAGTAAGTCTTAAAATCAGGTGGCATGAGTGCTCCAACTGTATGCTTTTAATCGACGCCTTCAGGCCATTTTCATTTTATGGAATTATTGATGCGTTTGGACTTAGTTCTACCATTTTATTCTGTTTTCTCTGTCTGCGCACACGCGCACAGGGTCGTTACTGTTCTTGTTTTCCCCTTCCCGATTCCCTTGAGTTTCTTGAGCCTTCTTTCTAGTATTCCATTTCAATTTCTCTATTATGGCTTTGCATACCGCCCTTTGTATACAGTTCGTCTGTTTGCTGACCTCATGAAGAATTACAAGGCACGTGCTGAACTTTTCTCAGTACTTAGACTCAGCACTTCAGCACTTGGAGGGGAATGTTACCTAACTGCACGCAGATACCTTAACCAGCCTCTTGCTTTGTGACACATTTGTCTTATGACATCTACATACATTGAAAATCCCATCAGATAATGTTACACTCTCCGCTTTCAACTGTTAAACACTTTATATATACATATAGATACACGTTTATTTATTTTTGAGAGCAAGACAGACACAGCACGCGTGGGGGAGGGGCAGAAGGAGAGGGAGACACGGAATCCAAAACAGACCGAAGGTTCCCTGCTGTCAGCACAGAGCCCACCGTGGGCTTGAGCCCATGAGATCATGACCTGAGCCTAAGACGGACGCTCAACCTACTGAGCCACCCAGGTGCCCCATCACCTGTTAAACAGGTTTAAAGAACTCAAGGGGGAAGAGTAGTCTACGATATTTGCCCAGATACTTACCATGTCTGTTGCTCTTTCTTCATTCCTGATGCTTCAAGTTTTTTTCTGGTATTGTTTCCTGTCTACCTTTAGAACAGAGCGCTGGCCATGAATTCTCTTTGTTTTTCTTCATCGGAGAGTGTCCATTTATCTGATAGTGTCTATTCCTACCTTCATCCTGAAGGCTGTTTTCATGGATACAGTTTTCTGGGTTGACAATTCTTTTCTTTCAGTGTTTAAGAAATACTCCATTTACTTCTTCTGACCCATGGTTTCTGATGAGAAAGCTCCAATCCCCTCGGACAACCTCCTATTCATCTTCAACATCTGGATCAAGTCTTATTTTCCATTCAAACCATGCTGACTTTCCATGCTCCCCCCCCCGCCCCGGAGAAGCTCGCCACTCCTTCCTCTGCATGACCTCACTGCACACACGCTGTTCATATTGGTGATACAACCACATGCTCGCTCACCTGCTTGTTCTTTGTCAAGTCCACTGGTGGAGAGAAAGACAGAGGGGAAACAGACAGAGAGAAAGAAAGGGAGAACGAAGAAGGAGGAGGAAGATGGGGAGGCAGGCAGAGAGGAGGATGAGGAGATGATTTAGAAGAACAATCACCTTTCAGGATATCAGATGACCTCTGAGATCAGAGATATTTCTGGAATTGGACTAGCTAGGAAATGAGGGTCGTGTGTATGGAAGAAAGCCAGTGTGCAACCATATATGTGGGTTCCTCTGTGGCCACCCAGTTGCAGGAAATTCCCAGGTGGTTCAGGAGACAGTTGGTAAGGGCTTAGGATGCTTCTGTGGGCTCATCCCTTCATTCATTACATTTGAAAATCCCACATAACATTGCATCTTTTTCAGTGGACTTCAAGGCTTGCCCCCAAAGGAAACATACTTTAGTGATGGACACATTTTCTGGAAGGTGAGTGGAGGAGTGGAGTACATTTTGGAGTTGGAAGGGCTGATCAGGGACCTTCAGCTCACAATGACAGGGCAGCCATTGGTTCCACCACGAGACTGCCCCCAAATCTTTGGTGTCTGCTTAGCCTCCAGCCTGCCAGATCACAGCCTCCTTCCTCTTCCTTTTCTGTCTCTTCCTTCCTCTCCCTGCCACCGCTACCCCAGAAAATAAAAAAACAAAACCTAAAACCTCTTAATGACAGCCTCATTTTCCACAGTTTAATCTTTGTGTTTGGCATTCTTTGTAGACATCTGTGGACGTGGCCTTATGTTGAAATACAGTATGAAAGGGCCACTCAAGACCCAACTCCCACCTCTCAAAGCCTTTGCTCACTTACCCTTCCTCCACGAAGCTTTCTAGAACCATCTAATTTGGAAACAAACTCGGCAGAATGCAAGTGCTGGACACGGGAGACTGGGTAGGTCAGGCATAGCTCCTGCCCTCAAAGAGCTTATAGACGGCCAAGGGCAGAGAGCAGTGAAGGATTGAGTAGTACACCCGGGCTGTGCCCTGTGTTTATCAGAGTGCCTGGGGACCCAGCTGGCTTCTGGGATTCTAGAAACAGGAGTTTTAATTCTTTTATAACTTGCTCACAACTTTTCTGGGCCTCAGTTGTTTGGTCCCGAACTAGATACAGGATTTGGTTTTCAAGCTCCGCTCTGCGGACCTAGGCCTTTGCTGCTTCCGGTTGAGTGCAGGGGGAAATGGGCAAGGGGAGGGGATGTAGAACGTGTGAGAATTCAGGGTCTCCTGCTCCCAACTTTGGCCAAACGAGCTCCACTTTTAACTGTGCTTTTTCCTTATATAGCCAATTCCATTTGAACGATGTTTGCAGGACTTTTAAGGTTTGAAAGCCACTAAACTAGATGATCAAGGTAGCCATCCACGCTCATGGCACTCTGGACTCACGCAGTCTCCACAAAATGGGTTGTGTGGCCATATATACTCGGAAAGGGCCTCTGGGCATATCAGGTTATTGGCAACTCACAGTGCTTGAGTACGCATGAGTACTGGCAAATGTCTGACAACTCTCTAGGGGAGACGATTTCCATGGTGTAAATTTTCCCCACACAGCCAATTTCAAATCATCAGTGTGAAGTCTCTGAATACAGAGTTGGGAAGAGATGGGCATTGACAGACTCAGGAGCTGGCTTTGGTACATCCTGTTCCAAACCTAGACCTTAAGAAGCCTTCTGGGGTTTTGCTTGCCCTTGGGTAATTGTGCCTCTGTCAGTAGATGTTCAAGCAATGCTCCTGTTCCAGGGGACGAAGCATATGAGCGGGAGCTGAGCTGCGTCAGTGATCCCAGCCTAGGCAAGCCCCCCTCAGCTGATGTGCGGACTTCTGAGAGAAATAAATTCTTGTTGTATGCTTGGGGGATCTTGTGGGTTTTGTTAGACAGCAGTTTGGGGCTATAGTTATCCTCTTCAGAAATTGGTACCTAAATCGGAGATGGCTATACCAAAGTCCAAAAATATGTAGCATAGGTTTGGAACTGGACAGTGAGGAAATTTAGAAGAGGTTGGAAAAATGGCCAGAAAAATGGTGACCTGTGTGCAATGTGGTGAAGAAATATTTGGTAAAATTATTGCCTATGGTAATTTGGGAGGGAGAAAGCCTTCCTAGGAATTTGTGGAATTTGCCAGGCTGGTTTCCAGGCAGAAGGCTGTAAACATGAGCTTTTTTGAGCTGTAAATGATAAGGTACTACAAGTAAGAGAGGAGTTCAGAAAGGACCCGGCCAATTAAAAGCGGAATTTAGAAAATGAAATTACTTCTCACCTCCAGTCTCTTCAGCCCCTAAGATTTTCAAATTAAGATTTGGTTTGGGATGGGGGCAGATACCGAATCCAGGGCAGTTCCAAGTGAAATATGGCATTGGAATAAAGATGAAGTCAGGGATGTGTCCTTTGATTTTAATGCCCTTTGTCTTATGGTCCTTGGAAGGAACGAGACGGCTCTAGAAACCTTTCTAGGGTGACAACAGGGTGCCTAGAAACCTTTGGGGCATGGCCCCACATAGCATGACATGAGGTACCAGTCATCAAACGAAGGGTGAGGCACGTCACCAAAGGGATGCAGGCATGGTTTTTGGCAGAGAGTGGCCTGGAATCAAGTATGCAGAAAACCCAGAAGAGAGAGCTGAATGGGCAAATGTGAGCAATAAATAAAGAAGGTGTTGGAAATGTAAAGGATCTCAGGCTCCTCAACTTACTTCACACAGGAAGAGGTTGAAGGGTCCCTCTGCTCTCCCAGAAGGCATGCTTCCCAATGGCCTCTTCAGAAGCTGAAGGGTTGATGCAAAAGGAAGAACACCCCAATGGTGGAAGCCAGAGCTGTGGTGCACAATGGACTGGGGAGCCATTCGGGGAACATTTCACCTGGTGGGGGCACCGGCAACACTTGCCCAGCAGGTGTCAGATACTGTGGACCAATGACTGAGTGGTAACTGCAGTGAATCTAGGTCTGGGCCACCACCGTATGCTGGGAGGGTGTATGTGTGGTGTGGCCTGAGAGCTTCTTCTTAGTTCCTAAGTCTCTGGGTCAAGAGCCACATCCAAAACAGGTGTAGATCACAAGATCCCTGACTTTGAGCCTGACAATTGATTGGATAGACTTTGGGGGGTCTGGGATGAGTATATTCTACATTTGGGAGAGGTATGGATCACAGTCTTGATGAGGGTAGACTGCGGTGAATTATATATATATTTTTTAAAGTTTATTTATTTATTTTGAGAGAGAGAGAGTGACAGAGAGAGAGCAGGGGAGGGATGGAGAGAGAGGAAGAGAATCCCACACTGTCCATGTGGAGCCTGATGTGGGGCTCGAACTCACGAACCGTGAGATCATGACCTGAGCCAAAACCAAGCATTGGGGCTTAACCGACTGAGCCACCCAGGTGCCCCTGAATTACATATTGTTGAGAAATATTTGCTCTCTCTCCCTTCTGCAGAAGGAGAGCACCTGCCGATGTCACTGACGATGGGTTTGGCCACGTGACTTGCTTTGGCCAGAAGAATGAGGTGGTCCATGGTGTACTTTGAGCAGAGGCCGAAAGAAGACTGTCACTTTCCTGCTTATTTTCTTGTGCACTTGCTGTTGCTACAAGAAGGCAATGGCCAGGCCACATCCTGGCCCTAGAAGAAGAGTTAGAGCCATGTGAGGCAGATACGTGCTTCCCCAGCCAAGCTGACTGGATTAGCTCCCCACAGCTGATGCACAGAAGTGCCTGGCCCGGCCCAACCTGGATCAGCCAACCCTCAGTTGGCCCAGAGGCTTATTGTGCAGAAGCTTTGAGGGTATCGGTATAGAGCATGCTTCCGGCCATAGTGGACTGATGGGACATGGGGCTCATTGAATGGCTAAGATGCACTTCTTAGTGCTGCGACTCATCAAGTCTCAGGCAGCACTGAATAACTTTGGACCCCTCGCCCCCCCTCCCCAGAGCAGGGCAGAGCTGCTTCCAGAGACTTCCCACGTAGTGAAGCAGAGAAGGTACGAGATAAGCTCTGAAGGAGGCAGAGTTAGGGCTCAGCCAGGCATGTTTGTCTCCTCTTCCCATGGGTGAAGTCAGCTAAGTGAGTGTTCCCTGGGGAGGAGTGAGGCCGGGAGTGTGACTCTGGCTGTAGTCTTTCCATCAGGAAACTCTGGCCAGACACACAGGGAAGACTTTGGGGTGCCCCGTAGAAAGGCAGCCTGCTAAATTCTATTTTCCTTGGGGGCTTCCTACCTTCTTTACCAGACAGCCTTTCTTTAGTCCACTCGGTTCCAAGCCGCAGAGCTGAATGCCCTCCACATGGCTTTGGCTCTGGACTCTCTGAGCTGGGTGTCAAGGTTTTTCTCATGGAGAGAAGGAAGTTCAGAGGCCCAGAGCACCCAGCCCTACAGAAGGTGCCTTTTACTCTCTCCAACCCAGCCTTAGGCCCTCCTCTCCATTCTTCTGTCCCAGAAATCATCTCAGACCGCATGCCTTACTCATGGCCCCCTGAGGTTCCCTGTAGTGGCCTGGCCACCACTTAATGGTTGACTGCTGGCTTGCTAGATCAGAGTGCTCCCTGTGCACCTGTCAGGGTCACTTCCTGGGCTGAGTTCCTGTTCATGACTGCTGCCCACAGAGCCCATCGCCCAAGGCTGGTTGCTGGGTGTATGGGGCTCCACCTGCCTGTCCTTTCTCCTTGTGCCTGCACCAGAGCACAGGGGGGTGCTGATCTTTTCCCCCGACCCCCACCCTGACTCAAATGTGCTCATCAGATTGCCTGTCAAGGAGGGAATCCTGACGTGAGGACTGCTTGGGGCGAGTGCTTGGAAATGTGCCTGGAACATGGTTCTCAGCAAACCAACCTAGATGTTCAGATCAGCTCGCTGGAAGAAAAGCCAGAGAGGCACTGTAAATCGTCAAACCCTGCCCACCCCTCGCCCCCGGAGACAACCAACAAACAGCCAGTAAATGCCTCAGCATTAAACATTTCTTGGTGAAGGCGGGACAGTCAATTTTGACACTGTTGTGAAAAAAATACAGCCTAGTTTCTGTTCAAATGCACCAAATTTACTGCCCGGGTTCTCATTAACTACTGTCAAGGCAAAGCAGATAGACAAAATAAATTATGAAAAAATTACTTTTTTAATGTACAAAAAGACTTATTTACAAGTTGAGTGTGTCATCTCAATTCATAGCATGTAGAAAAAGCTAAATATTTTGGAGATATAAATTTGGCTGGATGATTCACCTACAGTATTTTCAGGGACGACGCCTTCTGTACAGGTTATACACAGGCTGGGGACGGCTAGTGAAATCCTAGCTCAGGGAGTGAACGAACACCGCCACGGAGCCCACGCCCTCGGAGGGGTCCCAGGGCTGTTATTTGGACTTGGCTTTGTCTCTGGACCCTAACAAAGCATCTGATGTTCTGGGATGCAGAGGGCCCAGGGAAAATCTTGGCCCTGCCGTGGCCGAGGCCAGGGTCACGGTTATCATCAGGCTCACAGTGGTGTGGTTGCTTTTGGCCAGGTCGCCACGAATTCAGCGTGGGAAAGGTGTGGGGGGGTGTGTGTGTGTGTGGTGGGGGGAGGGGGGAGGCATCCATTCGCCCTACAGTATGTTCAGGAACGACGTCTTCTGATACCAGTCCCAAGTTCCACTTCCAGGTGGGGCTTGTTCACAGCGAACAGGAAAATTCAGTGATGGTCCCTCAGAGTCCCAGGAAACAACCCCTTCACCCACTCAGCCCCACCAAAAACACCATGCAGGTCATCGTGCTCTGCGGAATGAACAGGACAGAGGGGAGGGGACCCAGAAGACCCCGGGACGTCATGTTGTACCTCGGCACAGACCACTGGGTTGCAGGTAAGCAGACAACACAGCCTGGGGGAGGCTGGGCAGAGGCCGCCATCAAAGTCCTGGGGTTTTCCGAGGCAAAGTGGGCGGACAGTGCATCGGAGAAACAGGATTGGGTAAACATACGACTTCCTCTTCCTATGGGAGATCTCCAGGGTGGCCTGAGGCCGGGTACCTGGCGCTCTCTCACTTTCTGGAGGTCCCGTGCCAGGCGTCGGCTCACCTGGGTCCATCCCTAGCCCACAGCAGCTCCAGCCACCCCGAGGTATTTAGAAGTGTTCTTTCCAGGAAGGGCTACATTCTACATGCATGAACACTGTAAACACGGTCTGGAGAGGCCAGGGCAGCTTCTGGGCTTGCCCCAAGCACTACAATTTTTCTTTTTTTCTGGCAATACTTCCATTCTTTAGTCACTCATATACACTTGAACAGCCTGCCCGTCGCAAACTTGGCTTCGCGGGGTAGAGATGCCAGCTCTACCAGACCTGGAGTCAGGACGTGCTTCCAAATCATCCAGGTAAAAATCTGTTTTCTTCCTCTGTGGCACAGGGATGCGAGAGGCCTCAAGAAGTAAGCTTCGTAGAAGAATTCCAGTGGGCCAGGAATTCCATTACCTTGCAGGTACGGGAACGAGAAACTTCTCTTCCTGGATTAGAATATCCAGTATGGCTTTCGGATTCAAACCCAAATGTGGTTCCCTCTACCCTCTTTCCTCATGTACTTGGAAAGCCTTTGGCCAGTGTAATCCCTCATTAGCCAAATGACAGAGGTGAAGAAGCCAGAACAATTTGGTCCTATAAACACCAAAGGCTGGGAAGCACTGTGCAAACGAGTTTTTCGCTCCTGCCTTGCCTTTCTTGTTGAGCCTTTTAAAAGTGTCCTGAAAAGCCATCCCGAAGACGACCAGACAGGTTGCACACAAAGCTGCCCTTAAAGCATTTGTGGTCCGGACCGGCCATTGGCAAAACTCCCTCAGACCTATTTAATACTTTTTTTTGGAAAAAGACAAACTAGAACTCCCGTGCTCTGGGAAATGAAGGTTCCTCCGACTCCACGGAGCGTCGGGGGCTGGGAACTTAGGTCATCATGTTCAGGAACTTGCTCTCCTCTGCCAGGCTGGTGAGCATGGAGCTCATGTCCCCAACCGCCATGTTGCTGATGCCCGTGGGGATGGAGGGCAGAGTCAGGGAGTTCCGGGGGGTGGTGAGGCAGGAGGAGTTCTGGGAGAGGCTGTGGAGGAGGCTGGGACTCAGGGTGCCTGAGAGCAAGCTCGAGTGATCGCCCTCATCCATGATGGCATCAAAATCAATCTGGGGAGCCTCCAGTAGCTGGGAGTCCACAGTGCTGGACACCTGGTTGACCCCTGGAGAGGGCAAGGGCTGGGGCTGGACGCTGTCGGGGCAGGCCTGTGGCGGCGGTGGCTGGGGCCGCATGACCTGGCAGCCTGCGTGGTTCTCCAGGCCTCCGTTCTGTTCATACATGTGGATCTGGCCATAGTAGTACAGCATGCTGTGGTCCGGGACCCCACCCGTGTCCTGCAGGGGGGGCTGGGGAGGCCGGGACACCACGCCGCCCATTGCTCCCTTGGGCACATCTGCCATCTCCTGATGGGTCGACACAGCAGCCATGGCGTGGCCAGTGGCTCTGGCGTAGGCCAGCTGCACCCCGGCACGCACCCCCCGGTGGCAGCCGGCGGGGCTGGGCTCGGCGGGAGGCCGGGGTTGAACTAGGCCAAAGCTGGATCCAGCTACCCCCACGGTGCCCTGCTGGGGCTCCATGAAGCCAGGTTGCTGGGCAGGTAGAAGGTTGGGGCCCTGGCGGTAGCTCTCCTGGCTTATGGGGTTCGCCAGGTGATGGCTCTGCTGTGGGTAGCTCTGGGTTGAGTGAAGCGGAGGCATCCCGGCCAGGGCTGAATTGGTGATTCCGAGTTCCCTGCGGCTGCTGCCCATCATGGCGGCTTCGGGAGCGATTTCCATTTGCTGGGGGAGCCCCAAGTGGACTGGCTTGGCTGCCATGTTGTTACAGGACGGGGGGTACTGGCTCAAGGTCCCACCCATGGCACTGGGACTCAGCTGGGGGTGGGCCTGGCCGTAATTGGTGTGGGGGCTCACGGTGGTGGTCATATTGGAACACTGACCACCTGTCCCTGGCTGCCGCAGCTGCTGCATGTAATTTATCCTAGGCACCGAGGGGCCTCCCCCGCAGGGCTGAAAGTGTCCCTGCCCGCTGTCCAGGGCTCCCGGGCTCAGCTGCAGGCCTTGTGGACTATAGCCCGGGTACTGGCCAAAGGCCGGCTTCTGCTGCACCACAGCCAGGTTGCCCTGCGAGAAGGGCGAAGGCTTCGCCTGGCTGGCCAGGGCGTCCATGGTGCCGGAGCTCACCTCGTTCCACTGCACAGGCATGTTGTTTTTGTTCAGGCTGGAGGGGGGCCCGTAGCCCAGCTGGCAGCCTCCCAGCACAGGGGCAGAGGGGCCCACGTTGGAGTCCGCAGCCACCATCCTGCGGGGGCCGTGCAGCCCGGGGCTGGGCAGTTTGGGGTTCTCAGAGAAGCAGGTGCTTTCGGGGGGATAGGCCTGTGAGGGGCTGTCATCCAGGGCACCGCCCGCGTGCGCCTTGATGTACTGTACCACGTCGTCCGGCAGCACGAGGTCGTCCTCGGGCAGCATGAGGCCCACCTCGGGCCCGGCACTGTCCGCCCCCACCGCCAAGGCCTCCGTGGCCACGTGCTCGCTGATGCTGGGCGGCCGCGGCGAGTAGGCGCCTCGGGCCAGGCCGCCGTCGGCGCTGGCGTGGCCGGGCAGGCGGAGACCTCGCCTGTCGGCGCAGGGCGGCAGCGGGGCCGGGTTCACGTCGTGGGCGCTGTGGAAGCGCTGCACCCGCGGCGCAGCCAGGGCGTCGGGTCGCCTCACCGGGTCGCTGGCCCGCCGCGCCCCGCCGCCCGGCGCCTCGTGGGGGAAGGCGGGCGCGGGCCCCGCGTGGCCGTGCGCCGGCCCGTCGCTGCCCCGCCGCGGGCCCGTCCTGGAGCGCGCGGGCCTCCGGACC